>NW_022728992.1:0-1116 GCF_011630105.1 Anneissia japonica | reverse complement strand
TATTGGATGAACGCAACCCTCCTCCAATCGATGTTATATTTTTAGATTGGAACAAAGCATTTGATAGAATAAGTCACAAAATTTTACTTAATAAGCTACATCATTACGGAATCTGTGGGCCTATTTTGCAGTGGTTTGTATCATACTTAGATGGTAGATCTCAAAAAGTTGTCTTTCGAGGAGCATCTTCCAATACCTGTAACGTGCAATTTGGTGTTCCTCAGGGATCTGTTCTTGGCCCCATTATGTTTAATATTTTTGTACTTGACTTGCCGTCTGATATTTCTTCACACGTTCTACAATATGCGGACGATACAATTTTATATAGAGCCATTAGGTCTCCTGCTGACCAGCAGTCACTCCAAAAGGATTTGAATATTATTCTTAATTGGAGCATAACTAACAAGATGCTCCTTAACTCGTTAAAGTGCAAGTCGATGCGCATAACTAGGTCATCAAGGCTACAAAATAGTGCTCATGTATATAATATTGGTTTAAACTCTCTGACTCTGGTTAGCTCTTATAAATACATAGGCATAACTTTTACTTCAAAATTGGACTGGGGGTTGCATGTTTCGCAGACGAGATATAAGGCTTCTAATTTGCTGGGGTTCATTAAACGAATCGTGCGCTGTAGAGACGAAATTGTAATTCCGAAATTATTTTGTGCAATAGTTCGTCCAATTATAGAGTACGCCATCCCCGCATGGCTGCCGCATCAGAAGGGGCATCTAAACTCTCCAACGTAGGATGACTCGAGCCTGTGTTCCAAAACAAGGGAGGAAACTTACATATGCACAACGTCTTGACATTATCGGTCTAATTTCAGTTGAAAAACGTTTTAAGCTTCTTACTATTTCTTTTATTGCGAAATGTCTTCATGGCTTTTATGATTTTAATATTTTTAATTACATAACAATCAACTCTAGACACTTTGGTCATCTTAAATTTGTACATCAATATGCTCGAACAAATTCTCTGAAATATTCTGTGTTTCATTTGTTTCCACGCGCTTGGGAGGAACTACCTGTAGAAACTAGGGATTTATTGGTTTTGAAACTTAAAGCATTTTTAAACGATCTTAAATTATATTTTAAATAAGTTTTACAATTTCTA
>NW_022728991.1:0-1090 GCF_011630105.1 Anneissia japonica | reverse complement strand
ATTCCTCTTGGGCTAGTTTATTATTTATAGGCCTTGAAATAGTATCTGTAGGTTCTTCATTACAAGTAGGCCAAGGTAATTAATGCTGAAATGATGATTATTATTATTATTATTATTATTAATTAAATATCATTATTACCTGTACCTTAAGGGGGACTTAGACAATGGAGGAATTAGAGGACAATTAAAAAAACGACGTTAAGGGGAAATAACACAAAAGATATTCCCCTTGGGCGATTATTATTTATAGGCCTAGTAAATAGTACAGTATCTGTAGGTTCTTCAGGCTTAGGCCAAAGGTAATTAATGCTGAAATTATTATTATTATTATTATTATTATTATTATTATTATTATTATTATTATTATTATTATTATTATTATTATTATTATTATTATTATATAACACTAATTACATTACAATAATAGTTTGGACAAGTTCAATAACGCCGGAATGGTATATTATTTATTTAATATTTCTCTTATGCGCTCTATTTTTCATTTCATGCTTCAATTTTGTCCCATTTTTACCCCAAAATTTCAGTCCATGTCAGTATGTGAAGCGTGACTGTTGTGTCAGCCTATGACCCTAGGCCTAGTTTATAAGGAGGGGCCTAGGTAAGATCTCAGCCTGTAGTTAGGCCTTATCCTCTTTCTCTAGCCTTTGGTATAACTGTACCTATCTACACTTTATAACAGGAGGTACTAGCTGTTGTTGTTGTAGATAATATACTAACATTTAATAACATCCAAGAAGGTCACAGTTAGTTACACAGTGACGTACATCACATAAGTCCGTGAAATTTCATAGGCCTAACGTAGGTAAACATAGAAAGAGCAATAACAGTAAAACTCGAGCGTCACGACATTGCGAAATGTCTGCTCTTGTTCCTCGTATCGTACTCACTCGAGTCAATCCGAGATGGCCCGAGTGAAGTTTCATACAAATGTTTCGTACGGGAAAAAAAAATCGCAGCCGGCCTTGCTTAGATTGTTTAGCCTATATCATCAGGCTACGATGTATCTACGAAGCCTGCGCGCAGGTAAAAATGCAGTATTTTGTGTCGGTACTGTAGTCGTTACCATCCAGCC
>NW_022728990.1:0-785 GCF_011630105.1 Anneissia japonica | reverse complement strand
TATAAAAGAAACTATATTGCAGCTTATAAATGACAATCAAAAAAGAAATACTGTAGGCTCTTTCTTCATAATGAGCTGTTCATGTTTTATTTTATCACTTTCACACTTTAAAATTGTTATTTTACATTAAAAGACAAATTAAACAGTTTTGTTGTAATGGCCACACACCAGTTAAAAAGGCTTTTATGCACATTTTCATTTACCAGTATTACAAAATGATTCTTGCAAATGTTCACATTGAAATTGGTGATGACAGTTTTTGCTGACATTTTATAGAGTAAACAGAACCTAATTGACAAGTTATTGGTTAAGCAACTCTCATCATCACTCACCGGCACAAAACACTGCTGTCAAATAATGTTTGACTTTAGTAAATCATATTTTTTTGTATTGATAGGTATTTACATATGTATGCGTATGCACATTTTATATATATATATATATATATATAAATCATCAAAGAAAGGTGAATACAGTGTTCGAATAAAGGACATAATAATACATCGTGTAGCATAGCTCTCAACGAATGTAGTCCTGTAAATAAATGAATAAAGAAATTGTGTAATAAAATACCTCTGGCGGGACTCGAACCTGCGAACTCTCGCTGTCAAGGCAAGCGTCATAACCATTAGACCACAGAGGCTTCATGGTTGAACAGGTTCAAATACCACCAGATACACTCCATTACACAATAAGTACGGCTAGAAACAAATAGTTGCGTATAATATAAATCAAGATAGCCGTTAACACTGTTAAATTATATATATAAATCATCAAAGAAAGGT
>NW_022728989.1:0-966 GCF_011630105.1 Anneissia japonica | reverse complement strand
TCAAAAAATGGTTCCACAGTGACTCTGTTCCAACTGTCCGGTGGTGGTGCCATGAACACGACATTTCATACAAAATTCTACTTCTTTTGGATAATGCTCCGTCACACCCCCCCCCTCCCTTCCCAAAAGAAGAACTCGTTTCTGAGGATGGGAACGTCTGGGTTTAGTATCTTCCCCCAAACACCACTAGCGTGNNNCCTATGGACCAGGGGATCTTGGAACCCCTGAAACGACGCTACAAAAAGTATCTCCTACGACACATCCTGGCGAACGATGAAGACATTCCAAATGTCATGAAGCAGCTGACAATCAAGGATTGCGTTGGTTGGATTTCCTAAGCATGGGAAGATGCAACGGAAGAAAACCTAAGTCGTAGATGGCGACAACTTCTGGGAGAAGAGCCGAACAACGACTCCGATCCTCATCAAAGAAACCATCATGAGGACGATGACTCGGCTGAATTCGATGTAATGTTTGAAGAACTCGGATACCAAGCCGATGATAGCGAGTAGATGGGAACTGTTCAATGGCTGGCTGAAGACGCAGACGATCCAGGGTATCAGTGGCTAACGGATGATCAAATCATCAGTGGTGTGGAAACATCGCAGGAGCACGATTCATCTGATGATGAACAAGAAGTTAGTCACCTCCCAAGATTCAACGCATCAACAGCTTTTAACGCTGCTGACAACCAGCTGATGTGGCTGGAAGATAAGGGGATTTGGATTATATTCACCTAATGCAAGTGAGAAAATGGCGAGATGAAGCTGTCAAACAGAGGTTCAACAATTTAAGACAGAAGTCGATGACGGATTTTTTTTCGAGGGGGCTGAAGCAACAAAAAAAAAAAAAAAAAAAAAAAAAAATAAAAAAGAAACGGCACCCCCCCCCCATAAAATTAAAAAAAAAAAAATTAAGAAGGGATACTTTCAATTAGTATCCATCATTTATGAATAAAGACAGAAT
>NW_022728988.1:0-1133 GCF_011630105.1 Anneissia japonica | reverse complement strand
TAATAATAATCTTTATTCTATATGACACAACAAATCATATTATAAAAATAAATATCATTCTTTAATCATTTTTTCATGAAACGCCACAGTAGTTTACACTTTTAAATGTTTTTATTTAACTGAAATTAGCATTGTAACATAACAAAATAATTTTTAATAACATCTATAACAAACCCATGATAAATAAAATGCACACCGTACATGGCCAAACGAATTAAACAAATTAAAAGAAACAAGGCCAAATGAAAAGCTTTGAAGAAATTAACAGGTACAAAAGAACTCTATGATATTTTAAACAAACATTACATTTCCTCAAGATTTTTTTCAAAGTTAGACCAACAACACAAGTTAACACATCTCACCTAGCCAAATCTACAAGAACCTAAAGGAAGTTTATGGGATAGCTTGCTATGATTTATAATTTTTAGGGTCAATATTAAAATAATTAAATTTTGTTAAGAATAGAAACATCATAATCCAATCAGGAAATTCCTGACCACGATTTTAGTCCTTTATGACGCCAAAGGTGAGAAATAAGCAACAAGTTAAAACAAAGATTAACAAGGTTCTCATATGAACGAGTCAATAGATTAGTGGTGCAAGCATTCTAATCGTCAATAGTGTTACCCGAGTACAAAGTAAAGAAATTAAAGACCAGGCCACTGGGAACCAGCAGTAGTAGCACTTTCCCGTGATAAATTAGGTAGTACACCAGTAGACAATTGCTTGCCAGGGAGATAAGAATACAACTGATACAATAACCCATGCTATAATATTAATATGAATATGATTGGGGCCTTTGCATTTAGCACCTAGAGTACAACATAAATTTAACGGCAACCAGACATCTGCGAGGGCTGACGTTTCTATGCATTCATTTTAATAAAATAAAAATGTATTTTCTGTAAAACAGCATTGTGTGTGTAAACATAGGCGCTGGCTTTTTTTGTTTGTAATGATGTAAATAGAAATATGGGAACAGAACGGATCCATGATATTTCTTTAAAGAGAGCTCAATTAATGAATTCAGGTAGAAATGTTAGAGACTTTTTAATGTCCTCTAATTTAAAGGGACAGTCATTGCTTTTTTAGTACACTCCCTAGAGGCCTTTGAGAGATCAGGCAATTGGATC
>NW_022728987.1:0-1355 GCF_011630105.1 Anneissia japonica | reverse complement strand
TTCATTATTTTCACTTGACTCGCATAAATAATTTTGTTCGAAGAACATTTAATGCAGTTTTACTTCGCAGCACTTCACTTGCAATTTGCAATTTCTAGTTATTATTATTATTATTGTTATTATTATTATTATTGTGTCTATTCTGCCATCAGTCAGAACAAAATCAAGTGTCTGTAGGACTTGTACTCATGATCCTGGTATTAAAAGTTGGCATCTAACTACTGTACCAAGTTACTATGCAATACTGTACAGTACCCAAATTCATTTGCCATTCATTCTGATAAATTAAGTTGACAATTCCAAACCTCCCTCCCCACAATTTTTCGTAGCATTGTTGTTTGTTTTAATAGGAGCAAATAATTATGTTCAAATTTTAATAGATAAAATCTAATACAATAAAGTCCGTTTCTACAATATTCCATTAACAATAGGATGAATATATAAAAGAAGATAATAAAGATTAGTAATGGCTTGAATAATTAAATCTATTGTTATCAATCTTTATAGGTATTAATTTTAATATGAAAATCAAACAGATTTGAAATTCAAATGGTTGACCACCTAGATGGCTTTGGTACCATAGTGTCTGGATATAATTACATAAATTATATCAAAATGGCAAATTAAGTAGGAAATGAAGACAAACTAAGCTTTAATTGAAATAAACAAAATGTTTTATGCAAATATTTGAGGAAGAAATTGGAAAAGGTAGAAAGATGAAATCTAATAATATTGGGAAAACATTACTGTAGCTAGTACCAAAAAGTGAGAGCCGATGCTTCCCAGAAGCATCATACTGTACTAAAATCAGGTTCTGTTTGAGCAGTGGAGCGAAAGAAAATGATAAGATATTCTATCTTTATTTTATGTTGCTATTCATCCTCTACTGTCTATGTTTAATGAGGATGAATCATACAGTAAAGTACAGTACATGGATGGCGTGGAGAACCTAATATTTTTTCAAGGATTGATTTGATCAATGCGTTACAACATTTTAACCACTAAACTACTATATAGCTCTAGAACAAAACATTTAAATTTGTAATTTTTATTTAAGTTATATTTGTCGGTCATAAAATTATGCAACCCCACCTAAAAAATAAATATTTTGTAGTTCATTGGAAACAAATGTGTACTATATCAAATCAGTGACTCAACTTTCAATAGTGCACAACCAAAAAAAGTCTGTTTTCTCTGATTTACACACTTTTTAATTTTTGCTAGGCAAAAGGTCTCTCCAAAAATTATGAATGGTATTATTTATGTGTCTGTTATTTGACAAGGAAAATATTTTCTTGTAATTTTCAGTTGAAAGCTAATAATTTAATATGCAAAGTTTCCAATTATGATATTAG
>NW_022728986.1:0-1252 GCF_011630105.1 Anneissia japonica | reverse complement strand
TACTGTATCTTGTTACTATATTATTACAGTAGTTAACATTTTCAGATTTGCTTCTTCAATTCTTGAAAGCATTACATCATTCTCTCTCCTCTTTCATATACTGTATACATTTAAATATTGAAAAGCTAGTAATCTACATCACATATTCTATCTGTCATCTCTGATGTTGCCGTGCTTGTTTAGACATCATCCAATTAAGTCCCTACTTCATCAGAGTTTTTCAGTCAAATGCTTTCCTATTTTAGTCTGATAGATAAATCATAATAGTTGTATGCTCAGATTTCTTGATAAGGAAATAATTAAACATATTCAGTAGTTTGTAATGTATTTTTATTGAAAACAGTATTTAAAAATAATCAGAGAAAAAAATAAATTAAGTAAACATATTTATATATAATTATGAGAATTTGGCATATTTTAATGTAAAATATAATTGATTGATTTTCTGCTTTTTATTTCTATCCCATGATATTATTCTCTATAAACTACAGTTAAACTTGCGTAAGTTGACAATGCCTATCTCGAATAATTTCTAAGTCAATCTTATATTACAAGCCAAATTGTTGTGTTTTCCATTAATTAACAATATGTAAGTCCGAATTTTTTTTTAAGTCGAACAATGTTTCAATGGCATTTTGGATTCGACTATGGTAAATTCAACTGTATAAAGCCTGGTTTGGACTGTAACGTAAACGAACAGCAAAGATCTTATAAACACAAGATAGCGTTCTCCGCGATTTACGCGTAACAAATAGAAGCGTCGATTTGGCAAAGAAAAGTAATCAGTTTTGGGAGTGGGCGTTCTGGTCGTTGCCATGGATCTGAGATAGGGTGTTCGCGTTTGCCATAAGTTCGTTACCAAGTACGTTAATTTGTTCCTTATGTTCTAAAGAGAGGGCGCATTGTAAATCGAACGCTTCTAATTGTTACACGTAAATGTAAAGTCAATTTTGCAAAAGGGCGCTTTTCATGCATTATTACAGAATTTGCACGGGTAAATCACGGAGAATTCTATCTTGCGTTTATAAGATCTTTGACGAACAGATAAACCTAGACCTAGGTGGCAGTATAATGGGAGACTGTTTTCCACAAAATGGTGACATGCTATCGCTGTAGGTGACAGTGACTGGGTGGTTGAATCAGAGAGCTTTCCTGATTGCATGAGGGAGAGCTACACAGATTGCAGTCAAATAGCAGTGTAGCGATTTTATGGATACCAGGCTTTAACCGCTAACACATCTAAAAGTCTTGA
>NW_022728985.1:0-528 GCF_011630105.1 Anneissia japonica | reverse complement strand
AATAGAGGGGTCTCGGAATTAAAGGTTCTCGAATTGATTGGTGCAGTACTATAATTCAGGGACTGTATACCTGTTGAGGCATTCGATAAACTTCAAGACGGTTAACCATAATTATCGAGACTCTCTATGAAGAACAAACACGTAATATAAAGTGCTGCCATTGTCACATTAGGCCACTAATAATTATAGCACAATTAAGCATTATAAATTTGAGAATAATTGATATTATTTTTTTATGTCATGAATACGGTACGTGAGCACCAAGTAGAAAATGACTACTCTACATGTTATAATGAGCTGAATGTAAAAGTGATAAGGGGTAAATGTACTTTTTTTAAATTATCATTATTTATTGATTTAATGATTGATTCATGTTATATTGTCTCTGACTGTCTGTCAATATAGAGGGCAGATCAGTGGCGGATCTATGATTTATAGGCCTGCTGGCCTTATCCCTCCAATAGGCCACTGTCATGTATTTACGAGAAACACACAAACCACCCTATTCACCCCTCTAGATCCGCCACT
>NW_022728984.1:0-715 GCF_011630105.1 Anneissia japonica | reverse complement strand
CATGTAAATGTTGTTTTACCTCCATGAGACAGATCTGAATTTACCTCACCATTAAGAATTAATGGTGGTCGATCACAGTTAGCTGTAGGTCAAACAAATTATTTTTTTTATAACGACAATGTTTTAAACACTAAGGCTAATCAATGTGTTTTAAGCGCCCCGTTTCCTTAAGCGCTCTGTTTAGATATGCGCTCCGTTTGGATAAGCGCCCCCTTCTAATTTGAATAAGCGCCCCTTCATTTTCCGACAATTTGCACCTTTAACACATTCTCATATGAGTTTTCAAGAAAACCTGCAATGATCATGCCATCCTGCTAATCTCAATCGGCCGATGGACAACAAGCTAACCACCACCACTAATTTTATCTGCTATTTTTATTCGATATTAACATACTGTACCTGTCTCTTATACACATCTAGATGTGTATAAGAGCCAGCCACCGCACCACTTTGTACTTTGCGGTTTCCTGATGTCCTTATATGATAATTTTTCACTCAAAATGTACCCTCTTGAATTTAAGAAGTTCTCATAAGAATCCCTCGATTTTCATCTACTTCCATTAGCACCCCCTCAATTTCCACTCTGCTTTCATAAGCGCCCAATTTGAATAAGCGCCCCATTTAATTAATCGCCCCTCAAAAAGTGCAAACATTATTTTAATAATAATAATAAGTTACATTTATATAGCGCATATTGCACAGTGCCTCTATGCGC
>NW_022728983.1:0-1170 GCF_011630105.1 Anneissia japonica | reverse complement strand
TTGCATATTGCAGGTACCATTATATTAATATTTCTTTTAAAATACATACACCTATTTTTTTTTTTATTACTTATTTGTTACTGAAAACTCCCAAGCTAGATAGTCAAAATCGACTCAATACAACCTCATATTCCTCAAATGTGCTGGGCTTCAAGGGGGCTTCACCCCTTGGACCCCCACGGGCCCTAGACGGCCCCTGGCCCCCAGCCTAAGGCTGCTCGCTTCGCTCGCAGATTACATTCCCCCTCTTTTTTCTGGCAGGCTGCATCCGCATATGCCCTCGGTGCTTCGTACCTTGGATGGTCGTCCATCTTTACTTTGGCGCCCCCACCCCTTTTGCTAAATCCTGTATCCGCCCCTGATCACGCTACATTATATGGGTACAGTCAGCACATGTTTTTAAACTGCGCAGGTCACCTGCTGATCTGTCATCGTTTAGTGCTTAATCCGTCACTTAAAGTGGACGATTCCTTATTCTTTTTTTGTCTATTTTCCGATGTTTAACCCTCACCAAAAGTGGAAGATTCTTGATATACGGAGTTCGTTGTCCATTTCTGCAAGTATGCTGTACGTTTGATCTGTTCTATTTTCTCTATGGTTTGACTTGTCTGTTTAAGTTGTTCGTTTTTGCGAACGTGGTACGTTTGTGCGCGAGTACGTTGTATGTTTGTGCGCGTACGTTGTATGTTTGTGAAACTTCGTTGTCTATCTCTCTGAGTACGTTGTATATTTGTGCGAGTTCGTTGTCTATTTCTGTGAGCGTTGTATGTTTGTGCGAGTAGGCTACGTGGTCTATTTCTGTAAGTTGCACGTTTCAAATTGTATTTTTGGCGGGGATTGCCTTTCATACATTTCCGCATCGCTCTCGACGATTGCGACATGAAGGACCTTAAATTGCAATTGTTTTCAAACGTACTGAGTATTCAGTACATTTTCACGTCAGGTAGGGTAAAATTACACCTATACAAGGTGCAAATAAACAAGGTCTCTAAGCGCCATGTCCAAGCAAGTTCTCAGGGGCGGATCCATAGATTTTCTGACGGGGGCACAATATAAAGTTCTCGCCGCCACGCCCACCACCACTGCTGGATCGCCACTGAACTCATGGGTACACCTTTTCCTCTTTTTAACTCAAATTGTTCTCACTCTTTTTAATTTTTCGGCTTAACT
>NW_022728982.1:0-580 GCF_011630105.1 Anneissia japonica | reverse complement strand
TTGCTGTTTTCAATCGAAATTTTTTAAACATCGGAAAAAGTTGTCAGGCCAATATTTCACAGAAAACAAGAACAGACATTGATTGTTCATTGGCGACCAACGATAACATCCAGAAAAATTGCACAATTTTGTACAACGACGATAATTACGACCATGTTTAGCGATATTAACATTTACGGAGTTAGGGCGTTGTTTGTTTACATTTTTACTGTAGACCGGCCTTACTAGTCTTGTTAAAATTCATGATTTTTATATAAATTCATGCATTGAAAAAATTTTGTTTAGTAGCTGATATAATAATTAGACAAACAGAACATGGATTGGGGGATATTATACTCATATATTATTTTTAGCACAATTCTACTATGTACCAAAAAATGCAGTTCCGCTAGGCTCGCACGATCCCAATCGCGACATGAGTGTGTACGTTCGATGCTTGCGGTGCGGAAATATATGAAAGGCGCGTTGAAAACACTTATTGTCCCAATATAGTGCGTATGAAACCGCCGTGTAGCCAAAGTGAGATAGCCTGAAACAAACACTATTCCATTGAAAGTTTGAAGTTTTTCGGAAAAGTACT
>NW_022728981.1:0-863 GCF_011630105.1 Anneissia japonica | reverse complement strand
GCGCGCAAAGGCTTTTCCATTTTGTTTGCAGGGTTTCCTTTTTTTGTTTGTAGCGTTTCATTTTTATGTTTGCAGCATTTCCTTTCTTGTTTGCAGCGTTTTCGTTTGTTTGCTGGTGTTTTTATTTTTTGCTTGCAGCGTTTCTTTATTTGTTTACTAGTGTTTTTATTTTTTTTGTTTGCAGCGTTTCTTTTATATTTGCAGCATTTCTTTTTTGTTTTCAGCGTTTCATTTTTTGTTTGCTGGTGTTTTCTATTTTGGTTTGCATCGTTTCCATTTTTGTTTGCATCGTTTCTATTTTTGTTTGCATCATTTCTTTTTTGTTTGCATCATTTCTTTTTTTGTTTGCAGGGTTTCTTTTCTGTTTCCATGATTTCTTTTTTGTTTGCAGCGTTTCTTTTTTGTTTGCAGCATTTCTTTTTCTTTGCAGTGTGTCCCTTGTGGGCCATCGTAGTTTTAGCATTGTGAACCAGCCGCCGCACTGCTGCCAGCCTTTGATCGCGAGTCCGCAATACACGAACGAACGTATAAGACGTGATTCTTTTCTGTGCTGCATATAACTGATGAAACACTTTCAGAAGCATGCGGTACAGCATGCGCTGATATCCGGAGTAATTGTGAAGAAACACACACCCAGTTAACATGTGGTACAGCACTGTCTCTTATACACAAAGGATGGGTATGATTTAAACAAATAAAACAACAAACACATTAGACGGACATGAACGAATTTATGAACGATATGAAGGACAAGATTTAAAAAAAATTAAATAAGGAAAACATAAGACGGGCATGAACAAATTCATAAAGGAACGAACGTATAAGACGGACATGATTCAAACAAGAAAACAAAGCCAACATAA
>NW_022728980.1:0-721 GCF_011630105.1 Anneissia japonica | reverse complement strand
TTGAAATAGATAACTACAATACTAACCCAACATTAAAATGTACTAACAGATTCAGTGTTCTTAATAACGAACAAGAAAATTATCTAAAAAATGGTTCCAATAATTCCAACTCCAACAGCCATATTAATAAGGATTATAGTCTAATTTATAAGAAAGGTAGTGGTACCAATACTAATAACAAAAAATATAAAAAAATAAGAAGAAGTAAGAAGAAACAAAAATTTAGTAACCCGAGTGTTAAAATTGTGTACAATAATATTAGGGGCTATAAAAGCAAACAGTATGATGTTGCTAAACTCCTGAATTCTAATAAAGAAATACAAGTATTTGGAATAACAGAAACCTTCCTAACAACCAATGAAGTAATAAAAATTCCTGATTTTAGATGGATTGGAAAAAACCGCCTATCTTCTTTCAAGAAGAGTCAAGGAGGAATTGGATTCTTAATAAAACAAAATATCAAAATAATTGATGACAATCTATTCGAATCAAAATCAGACGAACTTGAGAGACTATGGATTAAGGTCCAGCTAAACAACAGCATTGACCCAACTTACTTATGCATCACCTATTTCCCCTGTGACGGTACCAATAAAACCTTAACATGCGAACTCATTGTGAACTTCTCTCGGAAGTAATTCTAATACAAAATGAAATTAGTAATGCAAATATAATTATTTTAGGTGATTTCAATGGTAAAATTGGACATAACATTAAACAA
>NW_022728979.1:0-654 GCF_011630105.1 Anneissia japonica | reverse complement strand
AAAATATGGCAGGTTCTAGAATATAGGCAAATAAAGTCTATCTGCTGAAGTTATTAAATATAAGTGGTGTACAAATGGGTTTCTACATCTAGATGTTCTACATTTCAAAGGTGGGGTCTACCTGAGTTGTTTTTTAAGTAATACGAGTTTAAAGGATGTGAAGCATCATTGATCTTATCTAATTTACATACGACTGTCTGGTTATACCGTACATCATCAATATCATAAAGTCAGCTTTAATAATTCTTTTTGCGATTTTCAGTATTTTAAAAATCTTGTGTTTAGAGTACCATTAAGACTGCACTTGTTTGTAATGAACAGTTTGGAATCTGAACAGTTTATTTGTCTGACTTGGAGGCCAGAAGACTATTGAAAGGTCTTTGGTTACCATAGGTACCACAAGCTTTGATTGCCTTGGGGTTTCATAGCTACATTCTTGTATTGTACACAATTTATGCTGAGAGCACTTGGTAATCATACGGAATCTGTGTTTTTGTGAAACGGCTAGGTACTGTAAAAAAAATATTGAATAGGAAGGAATAACAAGATTGCTGAAGTATTAAAATCTTTTGACATCAAATTTAGCAGCTGAACAATTAATACAGATTTAACTTTTAAGCATTGTATGTTGATTCTTTTATACTATGCTATACA
>NW_022728978.1:0-1846 GCF_011630105.1 Anneissia japonica | reverse complement strand
AGACTCATATCTCACAACATTTAATACTCCTTATGGTAGATACAGATACAAACGTATGCCATTTGGAATAGCAAGTGTTCCAGAAGAGTATCAGCGAAGACAAGAAGCAGCACTCGAAAAATTTATCTGGAGTAAAGACAGTTGCTGATGACATCCTAGTATATGGAAAAGGCGACACAGTAGAAGATGCAATACGAGACCACAATAATAATCTCAGGGCTGTCCTAAAAAGATGCCAAATTAAAGGACTTTAATTAAACAAACAGAAAGCCAAACTAGGGCGCAGAGAAGTACGATTCATTGGACATGTGATATCTGACCAAGGTCTCAAACCAGATATAGTGAGAAACCTAATGTCCAAAAAACAGGTTTGCGAGATAGGCTTGCCCAAAGCAATTTTATTGCATTTTCCGGATATTTTGGGTATGCTGAATCCAAAAATGCCAAGGTCCATTTTTTCCGAGATTGTCTTGGCGGCCATTTTGGAATTTCAAAATGGCCGCCATTTATACAGTAAAATTAACCATAACTGCGCTATTAGAGTAGGTATCGGCATGATTTTGGTACCAAAACCTATATTCTCAATGTTAACCTGTCCAATGGTGATATTCTCACAAACCATAAATGGCAGCCATCTTGAATTTCAAAATGGCTGCCAGTTTGAAAGTAAAATAGCAATAACTGTGCTATTAGAGCAGGTATCAACTTGATTTTGGTAGCAAACCATAGGTTTTCGATGTCAACCTGTCCAATGGTCATATTCTCACGAATCATAAATGGCGGCCATCTTGAATCCCAAAATGGCTGCTATTTGCACAGTAATAAAAAACAAAACTGTGCCATTAGAGCAGGTCAACATGATTTAGGTAGCCAAACCCTGTGTTTTCAATGTCAAGCTGCCGAATGGTGATATACACATGGATCAAGAATGGTGGCCATTTTGAATTTCGAAATGGCCGACAAATTTTTAACACAAACTGCTTAGATTTTTGCGAAGTAATGTCAATTATTAATTGCAAAACCCAAGTTTTCATTGCAAACCTATCAACAAATTAACCTGTCTAATGGTTATATTTCAAGTGGAATCATACATTTCTTGGACCATGAAGGCAGAAAGACAACACATGTGAAGTACCAAAGAGAAATCCAAAAGGGGCTTTGTCATGATTCTGTATGTCAGTGGTCTATCGGAAAAGATCAGATCGAATGAGCACACACAACTTTAATACATGATTCAGACATCAAAATAAGTTGAGAGACTTAGTGCATCCGAAAAACAAGATTCCATGAGCAAACACTCACCTTATAGTTATTATGTGGTCATTGCGACCAATAGTAAAAGGTTTGACCACTTAGGTGAACATGAAATGAGGTTGAAAAATATAAATAAAGGGGTACGAACTAGAGCCAACATGGGTTCTTCTTAATGAGACATGCACAAATCAGCAATCACTGGACATATGGTCACACACAACCACATCCCAGATTGGAAATACTAAAAGTTACAGTGGGAACTGATGTCGGCAGTAGATGAATAAGGATCTAAATGGTTCAGAAGTAAAGACAATAATATTAACAGAGACGAGGGAGTACACCAATTGTCCCAAGTGTTTGAACAACTTTTGTCGACCCACAACAAGACCCAGGGACTCCTGCTTACATCAGACCAGGAGAGGTTTGCCGACACAATACCACCAGTCGGCAAGCTGGAGATAGATATGCAGATTTCTACACGTTAGTTTTAGAATGGTAACTGAGTGACCAAAACTGTCATACGTATGTTTTTTAAAGTCTAAAATATTTAAGAAATTTAACGTAAATATCGATAATTGTATTAAATGCGTTA
>NW_022728977.1:0-544 GCF_011630105.1 Anneissia japonica | reverse complement strand
ATGTGTTTCAGATGTGTTAACGTACTGAATGCTCAGTACGTTTCCAAATATTGTGAAAAACAAATCTCATATCTTCTTACAAATCTTAAACTTATATTTGATTTAACTTTTTATCTAGCAGGTCAATTTTGATGAACCAAATTGTATTTTCTAGAAGCACTTCAAACTCAACTGATACAACACCATAATTGATAACAAATAATTGATGGCTGTACTAGCAAATGAGTATTGGATTGTCGCTGACAGCTGATGAGATCAAAGGACAGTACGTTGAAGAGTACGGGGATGAGCACAGGGATGAGCGTCCTTCTGTTGAACTGCATTGATAAGAACAGGAGGAAATAAAGCAATGGAAAAAATAAAAGCGAGGAAGTGATATGCAAGTGAAAACAATTAACATCTATGGAGGAATGAAATAAAAAGAGACAATAAAGGAGGATTTAAAAAATATTACAAAAAGCAACTGAAGAAAACAAGAAACAGCAGCAGAATAAATTAAATTGAGACCAAAGTACCAGGGATGGCGCGGGGACCCCATCAGGGA
>NW_022728976.1:0-1095 GCF_011630105.1 Anneissia japonica | reverse complement strand
CTTCATAAGATTTTGGAAGAATACCCCTTCAAAATAATAGAACAATCTATTAATGTATAGTATTCCAGTCCTGCAATCACATTAACTTCTTTTGAATAGTTATATTACAAAATTATCTAAATGGATCAAATTACATATTACATTAGTGCTTTAATTAGTTTCATTATTTAATTCTTATAAAGAGATTTTTTTGAATTAAATTTATTTGAACCATATAATTAAGTATTATTAATTAGGTAAGTATGGTGAATAACATGAGCCCCCAGGCCTGGAAAAAATGTTGTTGTGCCTCCGACCAGGAAGATTATCTTTATCAAATGGCTCCAGGACCAAATGTTATCTTTACACTATTGTAGTGAGACAGAAGTACAGTTAGTAGTTTGGAGCAACCAAAAATATTAGATTTTTGCATTAAATTGTGATGTGCAAAAAAACAAAAAAACAAAAAAGTCAATGCCTCCGATCGTGCATTTTTTCCAGCCCTGAGAGCCCCACTTCCTCACATATTCTGATTAGGATATTATTTGAAACTCTAACATGTCTTTTTTTAAATAAACAATTTAACATTGTCAATTATAGGAATCCTATGCATGTCTATGTCTGATGAGTACTCAACGAATCATGGCAATAATATAAATGTCAAATTATCTTGATTATTTCACATGCATTTAAATGAGAACTTGCAGATAGCAGAAAATATTACACCAACATTTCCCATATAAATTTGTGTTTCAGCTAGCATCGATTCTTAATGGCCTACTACACCTTACAAGATATTGTATGGCCAGCTGAGAAGGCAGAGAAATATCCAAACACAATTTCAACTACACATGCAACAGGAGTAATTACTCAGAAACATAGGACACGCAATAGCTTTGTGCTCTGATGATGAAATCTCCTTAAAAGTGCACAGAGAATAAACATAACATTAGGCAAGAAAGCAAAGAAAAACAAAATGTGTCAATCCTCAACTTAACTCCTTACAGGCTCATGCAATAAAAAAATGTGATATTTCCACTAAGCTAAGCATCCTTGATTTTTACTCCTTAACTGAGTGTTGAATGTGTGTAATCCTGAGTGATGTATGTGACTGTA
>NW_022728975.1:0-897 GCF_011630105.1 Anneissia japonica | reverse complement strand
TCCCCAACCACGCGTTGTAGACGGGTATACGCGTTGCTTTATTTTGCGAGGCTCCCTAATAATAAAACTTATTTGTTTTGTTCTATAGTTCATTTTCCTACTCTTAAGAAGAAACCCTGCACTGTTAAAAATTTTCCTGTAAAATTACCGTCAAAATACTGGCAACCAGGACGCCAGTACTTTACCGTAATGTAAAATTACATTTCCGTTAAAAATAAATTTCTGTAAAAATACGGTAAATTACTGTTGATCGAAATACGGTAGTCAAACGTAATGTAAAATCGCAGGTACCGTTATTAATTTTTACCTGTAAAAATACCGTCAAAATACTGGCAACCAGGACGCCAGTACTTTACCGTAATGTAAAATTACATTTACCGTTAAAAATTAATTTCTTTAAAAATACGGTAAATTACTGTTGATCGAAATACGGTAGTCAAACGTAATGTAAAATCACAGGTATAATTATTCCCTGTCAAAATACGGAAAATTACTATCAATCAGGACGCCAGTCGTCAACCGTAATGTAGAATCACAGGACCGTTAATAATTTATTCCTGTAAAAATACCGTCAAAATACTGGCAATCAGGACGCCAGTCGTCAACCGTAATGTAGAATCACAGGACCTTTATTAATTTATTCCTGTAAAAATACCGTCAAAATACTGCCAATCACGCCAGTCGTCAAACGTAATGTAGAATCACGTTTACCGTTCATAATTATTCCCTGTCAAAATACGGAAAATTACTGTCAATCTCAATGCCGGTCGTCAACCGTAATGTAGAATCACAGTACGGTGAATAATTAATTCCTTAATAATACGGTAAATTGCTGTCAATGTTAAATGTCGTTCGTCAACCGTAATGTAAAATCACAGGTACCGTAAATAAGTAATT
>NW_022728974.1:0-782 GCF_011630105.1 Anneissia japonica | reverse complement strand
TTAACCTCAGATAAGAACTCATTGATTACTGCATAAGTGATGTAGACATTTTAAGGCGATGTTGTCTATCGTTTAGACATATTTTTAAGCAAGTTACCACGCTTAACGATGGTAAGGATAAAGAAGGAGTAGATCCATTCTCTAACGGTTTAATTACCATAGCTTCAGCCTGCAATTATGTGTTTGCTAGGAATTTTTTACAACCAAACACTATAGCTATATTCCCACCTTCGGGTTATCAGACTATAAATAATCATTCATTTGCTAGTATGAAGTGGTTAAGTTACGAGTCAAAACAAAGGGGAATACATATTAATCGCGCACGTAACGGGGGCGAGCAACAACTTGGGCCGTGTAGAGTCGATGGGGCATCTTTCGAACCAAAAATTATATTTGAATTTATGGGATGTCTATTCCACGGGTGTCCAAAATGCTATCGATCCGATTCTAAGAATCCCTTCACTGATGTTAATATGTCCGATACCTATCTAAAGACGCTACAAAAATCTGAGTTCCTAAAGGAAAATTTCCCCGAGTTTGAATACGTAGAAATATGGGAACATGAATGGAAAGAAATTAAGAGATCGTTAACCCCCATTGAGAAACAAGAGGTACTTGATGTTCCTTTCATTCACCCTACCATTAATCCACGAGACGCTTTCTTTGGGGGAAGAACAAACGCCGCGCGACTGTTTTACGAAGTTAACAGTAACGAAGAATTCATTACGTTGATTTCACTAGCCTATATCCGTACTGCAATAAATACGGAACTTACCCTGTTG
>NW_022728973.1:0-883 GCF_011630105.1 Anneissia japonica | reverse complement strand
AATAATAATAATAATAATAATGTAGGCCTAGTATTCAAATCCATACTTGCCATGACGTGCAATGATTTCTAAGAATCTATATTTATGCCACAGTGGGAAGCTCAATATTTAAAAAGAACATTTGGTCATTTACAGTGCATTTGAATAATGAAAACATTATCGGTAACAATATATACAAACTTTGTGGTTTTAATATACATTTCTGTTGATTTCAAATTATAAATTAATTTTATCTGCATTGGAAATTATTGCTATAAATTAGTCCAAATTCTACTACTATAATAACTAATTCATTTATTCATTTACTCTGGAAAAAAAATGAGAGGTGGCAGTACCTTTAGCCCCCATACGCTGCCTGTTAAAACAGCAGTTGAGTATCCGTTTTATGTTTTTATTTTCAAGTATATCTGTGTATTCATTGTAACAGTAAAATTGTGTATAGTTTCAGCTGACAAGCAATCGCTTCTTTTGGAACCTATTGTTATGTTTTTGTAAATAAATTTAGTTTATGATGAAAAAAGTACAGCGGCACAACATAGAGAAAACATGAGCCGAGGAAAAGCCGCATGTTCGCCCTGAGGAATCCAATAGCAAAACAATTTACCAACGAACATGTGTTAACAAAAAAGCCAACGGTTACATATAACAATAATGATGATGATCAAAATAATAATAACAATAACAATACAGAAAGCACAGTATGACCAAATTAGTTCAGACTGTGAAGACGATCCTTAAGTTTAGTTGAGAATTGATTTAAAATAAAAACACCATAATTTTGTATATCAACAGGTAATAAGTTATCCCACATCCGAGGAAAGCGTATAAAAGTAGAGCGAAAAAACTATTTCAGTTGATCAAGGTTCCTAGCATGAGGCTATGT
>NW_022728972.1:0-941 GCF_011630105.1 Anneissia japonica | reverse complement strand
TCAAAAGTTATGGGTCAAAGTTCAAATAGAATATAATCTGGGAAGTGGTATTACAGGTGTGTGTGGTAAATGTACAGAAGAAACATTTTTGACATATTTTTTGGGCTCAGAATCTAAATTTGGTTGTTAATCGGGCCAGGGAGATGATTTTAATATAGGAAAGGTCAAAGTATAAGAAGGGGTTACAAATATTCCTACCTATACCAAAATAATGTTTTACATTTGCACCACACATGCGTCAACATTTTCTTAATTATTAGTGAGAAGGGATAAAACATTATAATAATTTACTTGGTTTGTTTTAAAGACTGTTGTTTATCCGTATTTTAGTTTAAGTATTTAGTGTAAGTTGCATAATTTTCTTTCTGTTTTCCTTTGTTTATAATCATTTTATAATTATCTTGGGTGCACCATCAAAAGGATCAGTGCCGCTGACCTGAAAGTAAACCCATGAATAAATCGTATCCTATCGTACTGGCGCATTTTCCAATTTGGGCGTAGAATTCGAATTTGATTGTTGATTGGTCCAGGGAGGGGTATTTTTCGAGATATGAGGGGTCAAAGGTTAAATTCGCCATATTTAAGAAAGGGGTCCTAAATGTGCAATAGTTTACGAAAATAATGTTTTCAATGTAATTTAGGTCATATATTCGAGAAAAAATTACAGTTGGACAGGTGTAGGGTTCGTTCAAAAGTTATTGGGGTTAAACTTCAAATAAAATATAATCTGGGAAGTGGTATTACAGGTGTGTGTGATAAATACCAAAATAATGTTTTACAATGTAATTTTGGTCGTAAATGTTTAAAACTTTAATATTAAGTACCTAAAAATTCATCCTCACTCTCCGACATTTCATCCTCTATGTCTAATTCTACATTTGTCGTCAATTTCACTTTCACTGCCACTGTAACCTTCACTTCCTTCACTTGTTTCAGTAAGT
>NW_022728971.1:0-570 GCF_011630105.1 Anneissia japonica | reverse complement strand
TTACATTATTATATTGCTTTGAAATGTGTTATAATACATGAGCTCCAGCCTAATATTTACATATGCAGTAAATTCCATTGTTTACACTTCTCAGCACCTACAACACTATCGCCCACTACATCGGTGACAACTGAGGGTATGTTCTTAACTCATTATTATATTATATATGCAAAAAGTTATCAATAACAACTTAAAATTTCGATTTCATTGATTTTCGCCTTTGAGTTATGTTATAAGAATTTAGCGGCTGTTAAGATTTTCTATAAGCAGTGAATCACATTTTTTATACTTTTCAGTACCTACCACACAACCGCCGACAACGTCAGTGACAACTGAGTGTACGTTATTAAATCATAAATATTTTTATATTATGCTTAAAGTTATTAAAATTAATTAATTGTTTTGAACTTCATTGCTATATACTTGGAAATGTGTTATAATAAATTAGTTACTGTTTATTATTTATATACGTAGTAAATAATTTTTATTCTATACAACCCAGAATCTACAACACTACTGCCGACAACATCAGTGACAACTGAGGATTGATAATTAATTCATTAATGCATT
>NW_022728970.1:0-1351 GCF_011630105.1 Anneissia japonica | reverse complement strand
TTTATCAGCAACAACAAATATCTTTAGGGTCATTTATATCTTTTAATGACCTTCAGTTGAACTGTATAAACTTAATTAACCTTTAATGAAAGTTCCAAGGGGTCATGGGATGTTTAACATTCACCATATGGAATTGAGGTTATACCAGCATCACAACCAATCAAAGATTAAATAGCTCAAAATGTTTACATTCTTACAAAGATTAAGGCAGTATTACCAAATTTATAACTTTACAACGTAAACCAATGGTGTTTAAATCTTTTGCAAGAATTAAAAAAAAAATCTTCATTATTAGACAAAAACATAAATTTTGTATTTAAATCAAGGTACATTCATCAACACTATAATTTTTTCTCTTTCTCTTTTTTCCATTTTTTTCATAATTAGCTCATCCTTTAAAAATATTTATTTCTATTGGTCTTGAACTGTTATGTAAATTTCGCTGTTGATTTTTGTTTGTTCATGTTCGTCAGCATTTGACTGATGTAAGATGTTAGGAGATCATCCATCTTGTAACCCTACAAAAACAGATAAAATTGAAATTAATATCTTTTAACTATGTAATAATTATAATAGTTGAATTTGCATAGCGCATCATGTAAAAACCCTTTATGCGCTTGGTGATTGAGCTCTTTGACTATGACATTTTGAAAAAGTTGATGTCCTATGAAAGTAAAACCTATTCCTTTAACTAAAGCATGGTTGCCTATTGACCGTTGGCTCCGAGGAGTTCATCCGGCCTTTCTAGTAACTTCTTAGTCAGCAGTGAATTACAGTAAAACATGATTGCGACGTTAAATAAACTAAATATTATTGTTGTATAGGTGAACTACTACTCAGATTGTTAAAATTTTGACAAATGTTCTTTTAATGTAATATCATATCTTAACTATTAATGATATATAACTTATCTATAAAATCTAAAATATTCAAGCAATTACACTGTACATGACAGAAATCGGTCGCTCAAAACGCCTCAGAGGCCATTTCTGGGCATCATTCCCCCGAACTTCCCTAGGATAGTATGTTATTCCATTCTCTCTCTCTCTCTACCTTCCCCCCCCCCTTATTTTTAGGATATACCTAGATCCTCCCAAGTATGACTGGAAACTTCACTAAGGATGGACACCTAGTACCAAGAATTAATTAAGTTTGGATACATTTTATGTAATGGTGCTTAGTATGAGAAGTAGCAGGGTTAGATTAAATTGTGGTGTTATGTTCACAGATCTTTTTCTATGTCTTGAAGTAGGCCACCCTTGACTCATTGCTTGGTTATTGTGCTCACCGATATTTCATTTTTTTATCATCTTATCATTTGATTATATTTTTTCTTTCATCACATGATATT
>NW_022728969.1:0-1757 GCF_011630105.1 Anneissia japonica | reverse complement strand
ATAATATTTACTTATTTTAAAACTTTGATGCAAGTGAAGATTAATATTAACAACAACGTGACCGTCCACTATCTAAAGACATCAATCACCATCTAAAATTATTATGAAACCATCAAAAGTAAAAATCACACGCGATTGTGCATGGAATTGGCCAATTAGTGGGTTTGTTTTCCTATAGTTAGTCTCACAATATACTGTGGTGTGAGTAAATTTGCCTACAGCACTACTGAACAATCGTCGTAAGATGCGGAGTGCGTGGTTTTACCATGATTCACTTTCTCTAAACCGATTACATTACCCTGAAGTTTAATTTATTAAATCTCGTGTGTAATTCTCCTAGCGTTTATTTAACATAGATGATTTGTTAACGTTTATTTATTCAAAGCGTCTATTTAAGTTACGTAGATTTTAAGTATCTATTAATAATAATACCCACAAAAATGTTTGAAAAAGAACTGTAACCTTAATAGCTGCTTAATTAGGCCTTACGATATTATTCTCTAATTATTAATAACGGAATTATAAGAATAGATAGCTTAATATTATAATATAAGCATAAACATTACACATTAAAAATATAAATAAAGGTAAAGTCATGAGAATTAGTGTCCTAATAAATAAATAATAATAATAAACTTTTATAGCGCCAAATAGCATGAATTTTATACAAGTTAGAAAAGATTGGTTTATGCACATGTCGCATGAATTAATGGTTTGGCCTACTGGTATCATGAATTTTTTAATGAAATAGTACAACGATACAGTATTGACTTATACAGTGTTTATGATAATAAAAGACAATTTCTAACGAATTTTAAATGTCTGGTAGGTTTCTTGATTTAAAAAAAATTAATATTATAACATAATATTGGTAAAATATTAATCTAAATACAGTAGATACGCTATTCGATTTTTACATGTTTAATTTAAATAAAATATTCTTAGAAAAACAAATATTTAGATTAGTATAATTTTTTTTTTCACAATTATTTTTCTCTGTTAACAAATTTCGTTTAAAGAAAATAAATTATTTTTTTGTAAATTACATTTTCCGACATGTTTTCTCATTAACAATTAATCATTATTTAGGTCTACTTAATTTAAAAAGAAAGTTTATTATTAAACATTAGCAATTAAATAATGAACTAACTATTTGTAAATTGGGTTAATTTATAAAAGACCACAATCTATTCGTCATCAATCAATTCCTGTTTAATTCGTTATGTGTGGTGGTATTAAATAAAAAAAATACTGTGTACTGTATGTACCGGTACAGTATTAGGATTAGGCCTACTGGTAGACAAATTTACAGGGGGATGTCGTAATTCAATTGTCGAAATTAAAAGTGTATATATTATGTAAAGATTAAGCATATGGCTAAAGCTTATATATATAAATATATATATATATATATATATGTATATATATATATGTATAGGCCTATACACATTAATAACTATATGTAGGCCTATATTCGAAATATAGGTTAAAAATGACATCGGATTTGCTATACTGTAGATTACACATTTACTATACTTTAATTAAAACCATTGTTATATATTTATTAACAATAATAATTATATATATATATATACTGTGTATATATATATACTATATACTATATATATTTTATTAATAATATTAATTACACACATATATATATACTATATATATTTTATTTATAATAATTATATATATACTATATATACTATATATATATGTATATATATATATACATATATATATCAAGATAGCCG
>NW_022728968.1:0-1939 GCF_011630105.1 Anneissia japonica | reverse complement strand
AGACAGCAATTGATATACTGTTTGGTGAAGTTGATTCTAGTATCGAATATGTCTTGGAAGGTAGAAGTACTTGCTAAAACAGGTGACAAAACACAAGAATTCTGTATAAGAAAGACGTTGTTTGAAATTAATTTATGTTATTTCGACATACATCGACTACGGTACTGCTGTAAAGCTCGGTTTCCACATAGTCGCTCAGCCTATCGGCGACAGTCGCCAGCGGCTGTTGGCAAGGTTGAATCTGGTTCAACTTTGCGTTTCAGACGAATCAGAATGCATTGCTAGCTGCCCGGACGCAATCAGGATGCACCTGATTCGTCTGCCAACGCAATCGGCAACTTTGGACCAGGTTCAACCTTCCTGACACCTGTCGGCGACAGTCGCCGGTCGGGTGAGCGACTACACGAAAGCCCAGTGCCAATTAAGTAGTAATCCGTTTCTACGGATTATCAATCCGGACTATGAATTAGTAATCCGTACAAACTAATTAGTAATCCGTACAAACTAATTAATAATCCGTACAAACTAATTAGTAATCCGTACGAACAAATTAGTACCGCAACACTTTCGAACGAATTGTAATCGGTACGAAGGAATTAGTAATCGGTACAAATGGATTAGCAATCCGTACAAACGAATTAGTAATCCCACAAATTGGTTAGTAATCAGTCAGAACAAACTAATAACCGAACGCATTGTAATCCGTACAAACGAATTAGTAATCAGTGCGAAAGAATTAGTAATCAGTACAAACGGATTAGCATTCCGTACAAACGAATTGCAATAATAAACGAATTATCATTGGTCTCAGGAAGCTTGGGGTGGTGGAGAGGGGGGCATACAGAACGGCTTAAAAAATCAGATGTTCTCCCAACCCACTATACAGAGAGAAAATACTGGGATTATCACACGTTAATTAACATCTTTAAGCACTGATTACAGTAATATATTGTTATTAACATCATGTAATGAAGAATAGTTATAAAAACGAGTAGGTTAACATTTCGAAGTTGTGTTTATCTACTGCGATCTCATTTGTTTTCGTATTATAAAGAAATAATAAATTATATAATGAAGAATAAACTAATGAACAAATACTAAATGAAGAATTCATTGAATAATAATTACGAGGAATTAAGTTTAAAGAGTAAGAATCATTTTACTTTTAACCGGTATGTTTTATAATTTACAACCAACTGTTTAAATATACTCACCTTTTGTGCCCAATTTGTTCAACGCTCCTACAAAAGGGACGCAAGTGTATCTCAAATGCTCAAGGACCTCAGCTGGAAACCCCTACAAATTTAAAGGAAGATACAAAGGCTAGCTACACTATTCAAAATTAGGAATGTGGATCATAAAATTCTACGTAAGAGAGAAACAACATGTCGACCCGCGAGAGGACACAGTGAAGCATTATGCTAAATAAAGAGGAATTCGCAAACTCCTTTTTTTTATTATTAAAACTTCAGTAGAATGGAACAAACTGCTCCAAACCACAGTTGATCAGCCAAACGTCGCCACCTTCACGACAGCACTACATTAAGACCTAAAATTGCCTGCAGTAGAGTACACGTCAACATTACGAGCCCGTGGTCTGTATGATAATGATTCTTAATGATCAGTAATATTTGGCAATTCAGAAGTTAAGTTTTACTATAGGACCTCACTAAATTAAACTAAATAAGGTCACACCGGACCTTTTCGCTAAATTGTAGTGTGAAGGTGAAATTATCTCTCCATCGATTATCGATTATTAAAATTCATAATATATTTTAATATTTTGCAACAGATACACGGAAACGCACTGTTGCTGTATGCAACGCCACCCAGTTTTTGCCTATCTTCCCTCGTCGACCTTTTAACTAATGTTATAAATTTACCCCGTAAATCAAATAAATCAAACAGATTTTGTTGACTATTTTACTTGTACTGTACA
>NW_022728967.1:0-551 GCF_011630105.1 Anneissia japonica | reverse complement strand
ACTGTCAGATGCAAATTAAACGAGAAAATTGAAGAGGTTCTATGGGACACAGGTTCTCAAGTATCAATAGTGTCTCAGACATGGTGGAAGACAAGTTGCCAAGATGAACCACTGAGGAATTTAAGGGAACTTCTGCAACAAGATCTCAAACTTACTGCTGCCAATGGTACTAATATACCCTATATAGGATGGCTTACTCTGAAATTTCAACTTTTATCTACCAACAATCAATCAACATTTTCTACTTTAGTACCAGTCTTAGTAACAGCTGATGAACTTCAACAACCAATCATTGGCTATAATGTAATCAAAGAAATTGTACAAATTGACCAACCTGAACTTGTCAGGGCAGTAAGAACATCATTTCCAAAATGTAATCACATCAAAGCTACAAAGTTAATTTCAACGATGCGAAATTCCGATCCTACCGACTTTTGCAATGTACATTCAGGAAATTTGGTACATGAGGTCCCAGCGAAGCAGACAATATTTATAAAAGTTAGAGCCATAACTGGTCCCATCCAGAAAAAGATGATGGTGATATTTGAACC
>NW_022728966.1:0-1193 GCF_011630105.1 Anneissia japonica | reverse complement strand
TACTCCACAAATCTCAGCCGATACCTCGCACAACTGGCTAACGTCTCTATCTATTGTCGTGACGTCATGGCTCGCTGGCTCACTCTTATGATATGTCTCGCACTTGTGATCAAATAACACACTGGCTGGCAAATTTGGCAACACTCTTTGGCAGTCAACTCGCCCCTAGAAAACCCGCCCTTGGAAACTTGCCCCATAAAAAAAATTTACACTTTCTAGACCATGCAGTCTTCAAAATAAAAATTGTAACCTTTGGTAATCAACTACATTTTCCACATACATAGACATTTTTGAAACTTTATTAAAAAAAACCTAAACCATAATTCACCACACTATAGACACTTTTTGACAAAAATGAAAAATTACAACTTTGTTACCCAATGAGAAGTGTTGGACGAAGGTCCCAATGAACAACAACGTCGCTCTTTGATAGCTAACATTGTCTATTTAACATCACAATAATTCATTATTAGACCTATAGTTGTTTTTTGAATTGTACTCCACAAATCTCAGCCGATACCTCGCACAACTGGCTAACGTCTCTATCTATTGTGACGTCATGGCTTGCTGGCTCACACTTGTGATATGTCTCGCACTTGTGATCAAATAACACGCTGGCTCGCACTTTGGCAACACTCTTTGGCAGTCAACTCGCTCCTAGAAAACCCGCCCTTGGAAACTTGCCCCATAAAAAAAATTTTCACTTCCTAGACCATGCAGTCTTCAAAATAAAAATTGTAACCTTTGGTAATCAACTACATTTTCCACATACATAGACATTTTTGAAACTTTATTAAAAAAAACCTAAACCATAATTCACCACACTATAGACACTTTTTGACAAAAATGAAAAATTACGACTTTGTTACCCAATGAGAAGAGTTCTAATATAGACAATGGGTCGTGTCTCATATTATTTGTTATAGTTTTATTATTCATTATTTTCACTTGACTCGCATAAATAATTTTGTTCGAAGAACATTTATATGCAGTTGTACTCCGCAGCACTTCACTTGCAATTTGCAATTTCTAGTTATTATTATTGTTCTTATTATAACTACTAGGCCTATTTATATTATTATCATGGTCCTCAATAGTGTTATAAATGAGTATTGGGTATTAGTGTACCATTATTATTATTATTATTATTATTATTATTATTATTATTATTATTATTATTATTATTATTATTA
>NW_022728965.1:0-699 GCF_011630105.1 Anneissia japonica | reverse complement strand
CCTTTAAAAAATTCTAAAAAATACCTTGATATGTCAAAAGAAAGGTTCCAAAATTTCAGCTCCAAATTCCAAACGGTTTTTAAGTTATGACCTTTTGGAATTTAGGTACCACACCCCCTTTTTCATAGCGGTAATGGCTCCTTTAACTTTGTACGGTTTTTACGAAGCTTTATCTCCTGGAATAACGAACATAAAAAATTGAAAATTGCTACATAGACTGATATTTGGCCCCTCTTTCAGGAAATACCATTCAAATTTGGGTAGTGTATTTCACTCAAAGCATGTGCGAAAATAGATTTTTGCTTTTTCAAAGAGTCGTATCTGACCACTCTTTAATGTAAGGAAGTTCAACCTGTGATGAATATGCTCATACTACTGCCTTCTTACCTTCCAACCCGGCATTTGCAATGGGCACCACCAAGTGGGTTTGCTAGAAAATACTAAAACCTGGACATCGTATAAATTATTGATCGTGACTTCACATTTCTAATTCTGACATGGTTTTGCCAGAGCTGGTGACACTTTCCATAAAAGTAATTACCACCATACATGACAGAGTAAACAGAATGTTGAATTTGCTGACAACATTTCATGTCCAAGGAGGTCACAGGACTTATCTATAGGAAGTACCTGCTTTCACATGCACATGCCTTTGTAGATATGCTTACGTACAGCTTTTAATGGTTAACTTGTATGGCC
>NW_022728964.1:0-1351 GCF_011630105.1 Anneissia japonica | reverse complement strand
CAATAAGAAAAATGGGGAAAACAGTTTCCTTTGAAATTTACTTCAGCGAGTGTGTACAAAACCGGTTCTATGGCAATTATATGAGATACGGACCCTATTCTTAGAAAGTGTTGAAATTACGACGCCTCCAACAATAATTTCTGAACAGCAGGCTGATAATTTGTTTTTCCCACAGCTGTTAATACACCGTCACTCCATCGTTGTTGGTAACTTTTTTCAGATGAAATTGTGAATGTAAAGATTATTTAGTGTATATAGATGAGAATTGTAGATGAATTGTAATGCACAATTGCCGACAAGGAACGGCGTCAGCCATCTGATTAGTCCCATACGAATATTACCGATATTTTGAACACTCCTCTTCCGCGAATTGACAGTGACTCATCTAATTCTTATGTAATCACTTTAACATTTTAATCGAAATAGGTTCACCATGTCGAAAAAGTTTGAATACCCAAAATAGGTGGATATTCCAAAAGGCGGGGGGAGGGCAGCAGCCGTATTCTCAACATGTAACCATCGAAAGGGTAGGCGCATTACAATTTTAATCTACCCAAATTCATATGAGATCATCGAGGCTATGTCAATTTGGCGGCAACAATCAATTGAATGATTTTCTATACTAGTTCTCTTCCTCTTTCTGCTGAGCAAAAAAATACGTGTTTAAACGGTTATTAAAAAAATTTTCCCCAGTAGAAACGGGCCTCAAAACAAAAACACGGTTAGGAATGCGTTCTAAAATGCGCGTTTTTACACTCATTCGTTTCTCGCGTTACCTTGGGCGTGTTTCTGCTGAATAACGCCAAAACACGTGTTTTTTTATAAACGGTTAAATTCCTTCTGAGCGCGTTTCTAGTGAAAAGTGCAACAAATAAAAACACGGTAATGCAAGCATTGGTAGGTGGGCGGAGCTTAAATGTCGGTCACCAACGGAAGTTGAAGCTGACCTTACTTCTTGCGAGCTACAGCGTAGCTGCGAAAGAAGTAACCAACACACCACGAAAGTATGAAAAAAGTATGGTATGATCTTCAAGCATGTCATCCTATTGGTTTATTTTTTAAAGTTGTCTTTGTGTTGGTTATTCAACTGTCATTTTATCTTTTTTTTCGGTGATATTACCATTCTCAATAATCTATAAAACACCCACATAACAACGTCACGTTAGATCGATCGGTGGGGACACCGGTAGGGTCAATTTTCGTCTAAGGTATCAAGATGATAAAGTTTCATTGGACTAAATTCTTGTTTATGTTAACCACATGCTTACCTAAGATTATACTGACACTGGTTCAAATCACGGTTAAAATCACCTTATTTTGCGAATTATGCGCCCTTCAACTGATCATCTTG
>NW_022728963.1:0-741 GCF_011630105.1 Anneissia japonica | reverse complement strand
AAGAAAATGTTTCATTAGGGTAAATAAAAACATGCATGTTCTGAACAACTTTAAGAAAGAGTCAAATTTCTACGACAAGTGGTTACCGAGATATAAGTACCCTACATTTTCAGAACTAATTTGCATATTTTAACTAATTTGCATATGAAGATGAGCGTAAAAAAATTGGCGACTCATTTTATTGGATTCAGCATACTTCAAAGTATATATTCCATCCAGAAAACTAAAATGATCACAAAAATCCCACGGGAGCCCATTTTTCGACATATGCCCCCGGACTACTAGTGCTTTGAGGTGAATTTTAACACATTTTTCACTCGTCTATTGATATACTGTATTTATAGGCCTATAAGGAAAGAATCTACAGTAGAGACAAACTAGATAATGTAATTACAGTAATAAATGAATTAATGAAATGTATTTGAAGGGGAATCTGACTAATAATAAAAATCGTTATCAACCTCCACCAGGACTCACTAAATAGCTCCTAAGTACTAGTAGCTGTCAAAAAATTTTTCATTGAAAAGCTTAAAATCACTTACTAATATTTGGATGTGGATAGAAGCAATGTATAGACACATAAAGGCTGGGGTCTTGTACTGAGGGGGGAAATGTAATGGGTGTGGTGCAAAGGTTAAGTTGGGGGACTACTGTAACCCACAATGATGATTTGAGGTGATTTTTAAGAAATTAAAGTGATTTTTTTGCTTCAAACATTTTCAATCGGGAGACTACTGGGTG
>NW_022728962.1:0-575 GCF_011630105.1 Anneissia japonica | reverse complement strand
TGATTTTCATTGTTATTATTTGGTTTTTGCTTTTGATCACTCATTCCTATTTGCGATTTTGACCTAGACATATTTTTATTCTTTTTTATTTTATTCATTCGTGTATTTTTATATCAACGGGTTTTATTATAACGTGTTGTTTGCTTATTTCCTACCTTCTTGATGTAGCTATGCTATACTCATTTTTATTATACTTTTTCATAACATTGATTCATTTTGACTATTTTATTTATTTACCTCGCTCTTAACATTATATATTTATTATTTTACATACTTGCGTCCATTGTGGCCTAAATGTTATGCTACGTTTCTCTATTTCCTGTTTTTATTTGGAATTTTGGTCAATATACTATAGTCTGTTTATTATACTGTCGGCATAATGTGGGAACGACTATTAATCTCCGTTCTCATTACAAACTGTTTATTACTATCAATGTATAGGCCTACCCGATTTTAATTACTCTCCTTATAATCCGCATTGTTATTCTTTAACTCCTCCCACTACAGTGATTATGTGTGTCCACTTTTTGCTAGTTTTTTCATGTACCTTGATAAAGACCTGAGGATAGGTCGAA
>NW_022728961.1:0-971 GCF_011630105.1 Anneissia japonica | reverse complement strand
ACGTTTTCACGATGTACAACGACACGGTTCGGGATCACAAGGTGCTGGTTCAAGGACCGACGTACAACAAGCGCGGAGGAAAATCCCTGCCAGTTTACATGCGTACCGACTTGTGGAGCGGCAAGATCAGCATCGGCTATCCTCCCGTTCCCAGCGATCGCGGACACGACGATACGGACGACGCTCTCGTCTACGTGGACGGTCGGGTTGTGTCGATGACCGTGTCCTCGAACTTGTGACGGCAGCCGGGTGACCAACACTTTCTCCTAACCACTCCGGTACCCAGTTCGTGCTGCAGCTTCTGCCTGCAAGATCGATGAAGTCGTCCGGACATCGGGCAGTGTCGCTCGTCCGTGTCGTAGAAGAGAAAGTTACCTCTTCTGACCGTGCGCTTCGTTCGGAGGGACGTTGCACGTTCGACGGCAGACACGATTCTAGACAGATCCTCTTCGGACAGCAACTTCTCGAAAGCATTCGACGTTCGGAACTGTCGGTTGGGCGAAACAACCGGTCGATCGTACGGTTTACGATTCACGCCCGGCGAATGGTCGTAATGCGCGAGTGCTCGACGAACGTGTAGCTCACTGTCGCCGCCGACGCGTCTCAGACGCCTCACCGGTTTTCCTTTGGACATCTTGCAACATCCCAGCAGCCGCAGAGATTTACCGGCAGCGTACACGGAAAGGTCGACGTACCTCATCTCGGGGTACACCTGTCGCAAGGACGTCATCATCGAAGAGAGAGCGGCCATGTTCCGGATCGGTCGGGGAAGCCGTTGGTACACGTGCAGCGAATGTTTCGCACTGCCGTCGCTGGAGTAGACGTCCGGCTCTTCGGGTAAGTTGCCAAGCTCTCTGGACAGAACGCGACGGAACTTTTCGGCCAGATCCAACGCCGCGCCGTCACTCCACTGCGTTTGGCTCGAATCGTCGACGTCTAAAGGTATCGTGTGCACGAACAGGTCTCCGTCG
>NW_022728960.1:0-501 GCF_011630105.1 Anneissia japonica | reverse complement strand
TCCTAATTAAAAGCATATTTTCACGATTTAATTTGTCTTTTCTTATTCATTACATTTGTAATAGCACATGGAGAGATTTTGTATGTTTGTATTATTATTATTATTATTATTATTATTATTATTATTATTATTATTATTATTGTTATTATTATTATTATTATTATCATCATCATCAACATCATCATCATTATCATTATTATTATTATTATTATTATTATTATTATCATTATTATTATTATACAATAATAATAATTATTATGACACATTTTAAATATTATTTATATTAAGTTTTAAACGTACTGGAAAAATGTTTTTCTAACCGTTTATTTCGAACCTCTTGACTAATTTGGTACGGTACTGATGATCAAAGAACCTCTCCGCTATGTCCGGCCCCTTGGCTAATATTGGGCTTATTCGGCTGGTTCATTTCGTTGACTACGATTTTTCGTTGAGTATTATTTTCATTCGACACTGGTTCGTAAAATAGACTTCGTTGACAAC
>NW_022728959.1:0-907 GCF_011630105.1 Anneissia japonica | reverse complement strand
TATTTCGATATTGACAGGATGAGCCTCTGAAAACATAATACAATAATTTGCTAAATGAATTATATTCCTATGTAACCAACTTATCATCTAGTCTAGCAAAAAACTCATATTATTCAAACTTTTAAAAACTATTTTGAAATGGCAATACAATTTAGCTGTATTATTATTGTTTCATTATAATACAGGACGCACACACTGAGTTCGATAGTGTTTTTTCGTTAACTTTAGTGGTTTAGTAAGTATCATATTTATATTAGGGCGCTAACAATTGTAATATCAGATGCAAATCCATGTTGGATTCTGAAAGAGTTTATGTTTTGTTGTTAAAGAAATTAATAAAAATAGGGGTTTCTTGTAACATTGTCGCTGACATCTAATGCTTTTAATTAACATTAAATTTTATTGAAAATAAACATAAATACAGTATTAGTGATCTGGCGTCTCATAACCAGACCTGTGTTGGCAGAGGAATAAATAATAATTTAGCATGTATTAAGTAAATGTAAACCAATTTTATTATTCGACTGATGTAGATTCATCTATCCAGGTTGACAATAATAAATATAAATTAAAACATTATTTCTCTGGATAAAGCAGAAAACAAAAGAATTTATGCAATTTCCATCGTGTGTCAATGTTAACAAGAATACAGCGATAGTCGAAAGCTTAAAACGTTAAGTTCTTTTGTTTTCTGCTACCGAACAAGATGACAAAATTCATCAAGAAACATCACAGATTTATACTTTGAACAATACCAACTTTGTTACTGACTTAGGCTCAAACTGTCATGTCAGATATTTTAACGCTGAACTGTAAAATGTTTAATGTTTACTGTCTTTTTGTTTTGATATAGGTAATCTTATAGGATTAGTAATGTTAGATCTTAAAAAAGCTTTTGACACTGTTG
>NW_022728958.1:8335-15251 GCF_011630105.1 Anneissia japonica | reverse complement strand
CGACCAAGGCCGATCAGCTATTGATTTCACAGGTGTCATAATGATGTGTGTAACTAAATATTGGCTTATCGAGCAACGAAAATGAACGAATGTGAGTGGTCTATAGTGAGTTATAAACATGAGTTGTCAATCGGCTTTTGAAAATCCCAGTTGAAGGTGCCTTGCGTACATAGTTGGCATATATCTTCACCCGTTTGTGGTAAACCATTTAAAAACACTTTGTTGACTGTCTGCGTGGTTCCGTTTGGTTCAGTCATGAGGAAACTTCCTCCATGGTTCCATTATGGTGTTTTAGATTTTAAATTTAGAGAACCGAAATATTCAGATCCTGAAGATGGTCTTGAATTGAATAAGTGAAAGGCCTATGTATACATGATTTTCGATTGTTAAAAAGAGGAATCGGCGAGTTCGAAGAAACGGTTGCTACACTGGGATTCGAAACCGGGACCTTCTGTCTATCTATGTAGACGCCCTTTATTTTACCATCTGGGCCAATTAGAAAATTAGAATTTATCCCATAATTGTTGGATCACTGGGAAATTGTATAATACACAAACGTTTTTGACCAGGACGGATCCGGTACTTTTTATGGAAATTGTGAAGTCTGCAAAACTGAAATTGTAGTGTACCGGAAAGGAATATTTATGTTAGTGCCGCGGCTTACATTTAGGGTAGCTACGTGCATGGAAAAATTAATACTGGGTCTTCCCGTAAGGTTCAGTGTTGCTGCCTATTGACCGACAGCGCTGTTAATCCAATCCTTTTGTGATTCAGCCATGACGTAACAAAGAAATCGAAATGAAAATTGTGTTGAATCATCGTAGGTTAAATATGACATTACACCACCATGGTTCAATAAACAACATTGGTTTATGTCAATAGCTAGAGCAAATTTATTATTTTTAGCTGAGGCGCCATTCAAACCAAGGTAATTCAACAAAAGGACGCTCATCTCGGGACATCAAAGGTTATAACTCTGGCATCGACATTCTAGGCGCACGTGCGTCCCTGTGGCAACCATATCACAATCAAAATGTATTAGGTGAGTGACGGCTGACAATGAACCACAGAATCAGGCCTACTGCCTGTAGTAACAAAAAATGATTCACTGATTGACCGTGATTTCCAAATGTTCTGTGATCAGGCAACTCCACAAATTTGGTTTTTGCCTTATGCAGTGATGATGATGATAATGATAATGATGATGATGATGATGATGACAATGATGATGGTATCTGATCAAACATTCTCATATTAAGTTTGACAGACATCTGGTAAAGCTCTGTCCAGACTATCGAATTTTATTTCACATTTAACAGTTTGTATACTCATACATAGTCATGATGTGCCTATATATGGTCATGTTGCTATGTCATAATGACCATCCATGTCATGTTTTTGTCCAATAAGATTAATAGTCTGGAGAATGCCAGGGTATATGCTGAAAATTGCAATATTTATGTATAAAATATTAACTATTAAATATACTGTAAGTATGTTTTTGGTATAAGAACTTCTTGTATCGTTCCAGTATAAACAGCAGTGGTTCTCAAAATATGGGTTGCAAACCATTGCCAAAATGTTGACAAGTATATTAGTTAGAGGGCTGCAGACTCTTCTAGGAGGATTTTGTTTTTTAATAATTTCATGTCATGCTTAAATTTGAAGTACTAAAAAGTCCGTATTCTAAGTATCATACAGACTTCTTACTCCAGTTGTATTTACCAGTTAACTACTCATATTGTATACGGTATAAGTTTTTTAATCGTCCCGGGAGGTGGGTCGCAGCAAATTGCCTGGTTTTAGTCTGGATCATTGGCCAAAAAATGTTTGAGAACCACTGCAATACAGCGTTCCGTTATTATGAAAAACTTGTATATTGAGGTAAAGAAAGTTGTTTCATTGTATTCCAAATTAAATTTACATTGCTACTTCATATAACAATGTCTTCTGTGTGAAGGTTTAATGGTTCATTTTTCTAGAGAAAAAATAAAAATGATCATACTTTTTTATATATATTTTGTAGTTTGGTTAATTGTTTTCAAATGAAACATGTAAATTATTGTCACAGTGTTGTTATTAAGTCATGAAAGTACCTTCATGTACGAATATAATAACAGTAGTTTTCTCTGAGGTTACTATTGGATTAAATAAATAAAATAGACCCTATCTCTATATTACAGCGCCACCAGCGGTGCCCAAGTGAGCCAACAAATAATTCAGTCCTTGCTAAATACCAATACCCTGCTTCCCAAACTTTTTCTCTGGGACCCAAGTTTGTTCTTTACCATAATAGGGAATATATATATAAGTTTTGGACCTAAATGGACCTAAAAATGAGTTAAGGTAAATTAATCAAAAAGCATTTTAATATGCCCTAAGTTAATTTTAATATATGTTTAAATGTTTGAAACTGGGTGAGTAGGAAACACTGACATTACAGCGATTAGGTTTGCTTTTGTGTTTTCCTGCCAACTCACTCAGTTTAATGGTTTTTCTTTGTTCGGCTTCTGGTGTTTTGGCAATGAACAGAACAAGAATAAGATATAAAAAGGAAAAAATAAAATCTTCTTTTGCCGTGTTCTCTGCGTTCCAGCCTAATGCTTCTATTCCAGTGTCTGCCTTCAGATTGGAGGACCGATGTTTATGCAAACTCCTTCTTTCCCCGCACTATTAAAGACTGGAATCTCCTGCCCGATATTGTCGATTGCAATATAAACCCCGACCCTTCAAATCATCACTTACACAGCAAAGCAACGAAAAATAATTTCAGACCGACCACTCTCTTTACGCCTCCTGTTTAAATCTTTCACTGGATATTAGGAGGATAACCAACCAAGTACCAAGTAGTAGATAACAAAACAAAATTACACTGTACAGTAAGATAGAAGTAAAAGTAGGAAACATGACCTGTAGAAGGTAATAAAAAGCCACTTTGCAAATTGATTAGAAAACTAGTGATCTGCCAAGTGTTTAGTAACTTTAAAATGTTGTTCCACCTTATACGAATGATGCAAAAATATAAAACAAACCGTACAAGTCAATCGAAAATATAGCAACCAACATGAATGAAGCGTGTATTTGAATTCACACAACACTTCGAAAAAGCTGTTGACAAGATAGAAAAGAATAGTGCCTCCCGTATGGAGAGCAGAAAAGGTAAAACAGCTGGAGCAGTAGTTGTCTCAGAGATCGCCAACAACGTATCTCATCTGACAATCATTCATTGTCAATTTCTATTGGCATAAATTTAGAAAATAAACTCTCAACTTGTTACAGATGATTCTATGATTTATTCATTCATTGTAATAAACATGTTGGCATATATCTTCACCCGTTTGTGGTAAACCATTTAAAAACACTTTGTTGACTGTCTGCGTGGTTCCGTTTGGTTCAGTCATGAGGAAACTTCCTCCATGGTTCCATTATGGTGTTTTAGATTTTAAATTTAGAGAACCGAAATATTCAGATCCTGAAGATGGTCTTGAATTGAATAAGTGAAAGGCCTATGTAGACATGATTTTCGATTGTTAAAAAGAGGAATCGGCGAGTTCGAAAAAACGGTTGCTACACTGGGATTCGAAACCGGGACCTTCTGTCTATCTATGTAGACGCCCTTTATTTTACCATCTGGGCCAATTAGAAAATTAGAATTTATCCCATAATCGTTGGATCACTGGGAAATTGTATAATACACAAACGTATTTGACCAGGACGGATCCGGTACTTTTTATGGAAATTGTGAAGTCTGCAAGACTGAATTTGTAGTGTACCGGAAAGGAATATTTATGTTAGTGCCGCGGCTTACATTTAGGGTAGCTACGTGCATGCAAAAATTAATACTGGGTCTTCCCGTAAGGTTCAGTGTTGCTGCCTTGACCGACAGCGCTGTTAATCCAATCCTTTTGTGATTCAGCCATGACGTAACAAAGAAATCGAAATGAAAATTGTGTTTAATCATCGTAGGTTAAATATGACAGTACACCACCATGGTTCAATAAACAACATTGGTTTATGTCAATCTAGAGCAAATTTATTATATTTAGCTGAGGCGCCATTCAAACCCAAGACAACCTTTTTGTACACGAGCCGTGAGGAGGTAATTTCATAGAAATCAATATAACTGTTATCGCACTGACTGGTGTTGCTATGCGATACGAAACACATCAACAACATCACAGGTAATTAGCAATATCGTCAAATTATCTGTTTTTTATGCTATAAACCACAACTGCGTAGATGTGTTTAGTTGAATAAATGACGTATATATTAGAACACACTATTGACATGGCCATACTCTTTAGGCGTACACTTAGTGGTAATGGTGGGCCTACTTTTTACATTGACGGTTGTTGGTATTACCCCTGATTGATCATTCAATATGTACAAAATAACACTGATTAGGTTATGAGGAGCCATTATAGTATTCTTAGCTTACTAGCCTGTATGAAATGAGTGATTATACCTCCTTGCTCAAATTTATTGTGGAATGTGTTTTTTCTTCTACAGATTTAGCATTCGATTAATTTCATTGTTAAGAAAACGAGATGAAGATTAAAGTCATCGTTATGCTATTTTTAACCATCGGTTCTGCTGACTCAGGTAATTCAAAGCTTCTGTATACTATACTATTTTAGGCCTACTTATTTTATTATTTATCACAATATTATATGATAAATTACATTATATGTATGTATGTATGTGCACAATACCAATATAATGATTAATGAATCAGGATTTATTAGATATAACATAACAATTTTCATTATGCAAGATAATCTATAGATATTCTATTTCTGTCTTCAATTTTACCATTTTGATGATCATCTTTGCTCAGAGAGTGTCGGATTCAGGGGCTAGCCTGCCTGGGGCCCCAAAAACTGTTTGGGTTTAGGGTGGCATTTGCCTTCCCCCATCGTTATTTCCCGTTCATCATCTTTATCTGTATCATTATTTATTTATTTACCCCCCCCCCCCCGAGAATGCAGAAAAGTGCGTATTATCCGAGCATTTAAGAATCAACAATTTCCCGGGGGAGGGCCCCCATCCCCTTTTACAAAATCCTGGATCCACCCCTGTGAACTGCAGCATCTTGTGGCGCTATCTCACAAAATTTAGATAATTTCCAACTACTTGACCCTGATTTTTTTTGTGGGGGGCGGGGCATCTGTTGGGGGAACGTGGACCACTTGTCGAGGAAAGACTGGTGCACCCCTGGTTTAACTGTCTCCTGTGGATTCGACATTTTGTTGACGAATGTAGGCCCTACAAATAGAAAAAAAGAACATTTGCTATAAAAATACATAGGCCAAATAGCCCTAGGACTACATGTACTCTGGTTAATAAATGATTTTTTTTTAAATCAAATTTTGCTATAATACTACTACTACTACTACTACTACTACTACCAATAATAATAATAATAATAATAATATAATAATAATAATACATACGACAAATAGTCCTAGGACTACATGTACTCTGGCTAATAAATGAATCTAAATTTTAGTGTCACCGCCTATATAGGCCTACTATTCAATGGCGCCGAGAGTTCCGCGAAATCGGGACAAGTGCATCGGAGCCCAGGCCCACTAGGGGCCCGGGATAACTAGGTAAAAAATATAAAATAAATAAATAAACATTTATTAACCGTATACATTCATTCAGTTCATGTTTTTCCCACGAAAATTGTAAATAAAGCTGGCCGTTTATGGATGAAAGCTCGTAATTAGTCGTTTATAGTTCATTTCCATGAATATTTTTGTGATTTCTACTACTCTAGAGTTTATTTTTTAAAGGGTGGCCCGGCCCCCGCCCCCAGAATTGTTCAAAATAAAAATGAAAATTTATTTAAAAAAAAAAAGTATATATGACATTTTCTGCCGTCCAGTGGTGTCATAATCATAAATTATCTTACCTCAGCCACAACCATGATAGGGCTGAGGTAGATAGACCGTCCATTTTTGAAAGTCTTTCTCTGGGCCCCACTCTATTTCAAATTCATGGATCCGCCACTTTAAACTTTGATACCTATGTTATGAATGTTTCGGCACGTTTGAATAAAATGAAGGTTTAACTTTTCATGATTCCATACTTTATTTGTTATGACCTTGTGAAATAGGCACTCTTTAATCGATTAAATCAGTCCTCTAATCCATTAAAAGCCCGTAGCTTCCAGGGGTGGGGGTGGCAGACCCCAACCAATTGGCCCGGGCAGCGAAGATGCCCCGCCCGCGTCTGTTCTCGGCCCTGCTACTATTAAGCAATTAGGTCTGTGTTTTCGTTATGTTTACAGGTTTCTCCGTTCGATTAGCTGATGGAGCTTCAGTTTATGAAGGTCGTCTTGAGATATATTATAACGGAGAATGGGGAACCGTTTGTGATGATAGATGGGATTATGAAGACGCACATGTGGTTTGTCGTGAACTAGGCTATGGAAATCCAGTGCGGACCCTCATCAGTACTGGATACCAAGGATCACTTCAAAGCATACTTTTAGATGATGTTGACTGCATTGGTTGGGAGTCTAGTCTTTCGTCGTGTTCACATTCAACCATAGGTGTACATGACTGTACTCACTCTGAGGATGTTGCGCTTGAATGTTCTTCAGGTTTGTAGGATTCAGTTATGGACTTGCTTTTAAAGCAGGGTTGCCAGATAGTCGACAGGCTTCATGGCCAAACACACGTCATCTCACGGCCAAATTCTGCCAAACTTTTTTTTTCGATATCGGCCAAAATTCGGCCAGATTTTAATCCGATTAGAAAACAACAGTGGGTACATTCATTTGAAATACTACAAAAATTATACGAAAATCAGCCGTCATTCGTTTGAAATTCAAGAAATTCAAATGATATACACAGACTAATGTTAAAAATAAATAGCCTATGTTCTTTAGTTGCTGGCATGCAGGCCA
>NW_022728958.1:3292-8240 GCF_011630105.1 Anneissia japonica | reverse complement strand
ATAATATCATCTTAGAGGAAATTTGTCTTTTCTATACGCCCGAAAATAGCCTGATGCGTTTGGGCGATCAATTTTTCTTTTATTTTAATTTTTTTTTCTACCACCCTTAAATCCACCTCTGCTATTTAAAATCACAATATTAAGATTGATCTAAATTTGATTTAAATGTATTAAATATAATGTACATTGTAGTCGATCTATAGCAAAATTTTTAAGGGCCTGTTATTGGCAAATCCGTGGCTATCTTTAATTAGAATGAATTAAGTTACATAGTTAGGTAACACAAACTGGCGTTAAAACAAACCTATGAAAACTTATAAATACTTTTTATAACTTTCTAAATTCGCCTCTGAATGTCATTGTCGCAGTACTTAAAGCAATAAATCAATGTTGCTATCAGAATTCTTCATTCTCATATGCAACCTAACTCCAGTAACTTCGAAGAAGTCCCTCTGCAAAACTTGCTTGAAATTGGAGGTGCCATCGGACCCGAATGATCACATCAAGCATTTGTATATGGCGCTATACATAAAGAACACTGCGGCACCTAGGGCTATACAATTCATGTGGGCAATAATAAATTAATTAAAGTACAGTATTTAATTTATATTCAAAAGAAATTCAAAAGAGATAGAACCCTCCACTAACAAGATGGAACATATACAAAGACACAATATATGGTACAAACTTGCAATGAATTGTCTTCATAAAGCTTAAACGAGGATAAACTTCATAAACAAAATATTTCATCCGAACAATTTAAATTATTAAATGTCATCTTTTAAATAAACTCTCGTACGTCAAATCGGCTGAACCGGGAAACATAGATTAAGTGTTTAGTGCAAGTACAAACAAAGGTAAAAGATTAGAATCAAATATAGAATTTAAGCTAACAAAAACAAAATATCCAAAACAAGTCTACGTTATATTAGGCCTATATTGAAAAAAAATGTAAACTTTCCAAAAATTCTGCCAAATTCGGCCAAATATAGTTTGGCCGTGACTTTTCAAATGCTACGGCCAGACACATTTTTATAGGCCAGATTTGAGGAATCTGGCCGTCAAAAGGCCAAATGGCAACCCTGTTTTAAAGTCTCAGTTGTTACAGCGCCACCAACAAGCAAAGCAGGGTCGATGTTTTTTCCGTACGAAACATTTGCATGAAACTTCACTCGGGCCATCTCGGATTGACTCGACTCGAGTTCGATACGAGAAACAAGAGCAGACACTTCGCAATGTCGTGACACTCGAGTTTTACTTTTATTGCTCTTTCTATGTTTACCTACGGTAGGCAATGAAATCTTACGGATTTATGGGATGTACGTGTGTAACTAATTGTGACCTTCTTGTATTTTTTTTTTCGTTTAATAATTATTAAATTTATACAGATTTATCAACGGAGTTGTCAATTCGTCTAGCTGATGGACCTTCAAGCTCTCAGGGGCGTCTTGAAGTCTACTATGGAGGAGAATGGGGAACAGTGTGTGATGATGGATGGGGTGATGCAGAGGCGCGTGTTGCTTGTCATCAGCTCGGTTATGGGTATCCAGTGCGGACCCTAATCAGTTCTATATATCAAGGAGCATATGACCAAAGCATCTTTTTAGATGATGTTGACTGCATTGGTTGGGAGTCTAGTCTTTCGTCGTGTTCACATTCAACCATAGGTGTAGAGGACTGTAGTCACACCGAGGATGTGGCGATTGAATGTTCTTCAGGTTTGTTTTAGTCAATAGTGCAACATTATATAATAGTAACATCAAAATCGGTATTTTGAGCATTAGAAATAATAATCTGTTTATCTGCGTGCTTGAAGTCGGTTCTAAAAAGAACGTCGTCATCATCCTCATTATCATCATCGCCATCATCACTATACAACTACTACTACTACTGCTATTATTATTATTATTATTATTATTATTATTATTATTATTATTATTATTATTATTTATTATTATTATTATTATTATATCATTTTCATCATCATTATCAACATTATTCCTATCAGGTGAGTATAATATTATCATCGTCATTACATCGTCATCATAGCCTACGCCGCTGCACATATCGTCATCATATCGAGGGGGATTTTGCAACCTTACGGAAACGATAACAAAACAAACAGGCCTACGTCATTATCATTATCGTCATTCGTGCCTAAAACATTCTTGAAAATATACTGTATGAGCTTTGATTTATGCAAATGCATAAATCGCCTACGTTGTGGCAGATATGTTACTGTACGGGAATGGTTTTCCACAAATTTGATGACGTAACCGTATTCGTTTTTAAGCTTGTGAAAACACATTATTATCCTGTTCAGAGTAGTCCCACAGTGCTTATATACCGCAGTTTATATTATCATTTTGCCATTTAATTTTAATACTCAATTTACAATAACATACCCTATACTAGCCACAAATAACACTACGTAGGTACGACACCATGTTGGCTAAATAAATTCTTATTTCATAGTACGCCTTGTCGATGGAATTAATGAAAATATTGGTCGACTGGAAATTCTCGATGGTGGTGTGTGGGTACAAGCTTGCAAGGGTTACTGGACTAACACCAATTCGGATGTTGCTTGTAGAGAGTTGGGCTACGACGGAGCTGAAACCTTGATCGATGGCGACAACATCCCAGCTAGTTCAGGCTCAACGTCATCTTGGTATACCTTCGAATGCAATGGTTATGAAAGTAGACTTCTAGATTGCACTCATTATTTGTATAACTACTGTTATTATGAAGAAGTAAAACTACAATGTACAGATGGCTGTAAGTGAATTTGTTAATTATTTTACCAAACAAAAATAATATCAATGATGACGAATTAGAATTTGTGGTTATAATTATTGTTAATGTTAACATTATTGCTGTTTCTTTTAATTCTCTTAACCAGTATCATCATCATCATCATCATTATCGTCAGAATTGCCGTCTCATAATCATCGTCATTATGCCACTTCAGTTTCCTCCTTTTCCTGCTAATTTATTTAAAAAGGTGAATTGTATTAAGGTAGTATTCTTTTTATTGCTGGAAATATTATTGTATTGTAGTGTATTATTTTAATTATTATCATTCGTCATCACTATTATTATTATTACAACAATATTATTATGTTGTTATTATTATTATTATTATTATTATTATTATTATTATTTATATTATTATTATTATTATTATTATTATTGGTAGCAGTAGACGTAGCAGCAGCAGTGATTGTAGTAGCAGCAACAAGAGTACTAAGAGCATTGCATTTGGCCTATAAGCATTTATTATAGAAATGTGTATATTTAATTGTGTAGATGGCGCTCAGGGCGATGTACGTTTCTATGGAGGTTATAACGGAGATAAAGGGACTCTTGAAGCATACCTATATGGCACTTGGGGTACCGTGTGCTCGGACAATTGGAATAACGATGCATCAGACGTTGTCTGCAGACAACTTGGTTATGATAGAGCTGAAGAAGGGTGGGACAATTCGTACTCATACGACGGAGCATATAAAACAATCCATACATTTACGATTGAGTGTACTGGAGAAGAGTCTCATCTAAATGATTGTTATTTCAACACTGACGACACTGCAATTGGATGTACAAATGGTGTTGCACTAACGTGTGTGCAAGCAGGTGAGATTATTCTTGGGCATCATCTAAGTTAAATTTTGAAGTGTATAGTATAACCAGGAGTTCTAGTTCTGGCTTCAAAAGTAGCGGTGTGACAGGATGGTTCACCACCGCATTTTAAACAAAATGGAACCTTAATTTCACAGCTCAAATACATGTGAGAATTATGTAGCCCCACCTTCTTCATTTGTTTACTTTAAACGGACATTCTGTGACACCAGACTTGTACACCTATCGACTGGGATGCGCTGATCCTGCCTCTGTGGTTTTCTTTTTCTATTGAAAGAAAACAGTATAAATCTCCAATTCTTCATCATCATCATCATCATTGTCATCATCATCATCGTCGTCTGAATCAATACGTTTGAAATATGTAGGCAAATAGCTGTATTTCCAAATACTTGAATTCTGTAATATAAACAAAACAAAACAATTAAAAAAAAAAAAAAAAGAAAGAGAAGAAGGAAAAAAAAAAACTTCTATACATTTTCTCCACAGGATTATCCGGTTTCGTTATTGCAGCAATCATTGTTGGAATCATTGTTGTTGGGTGCGTCTTGGTGTGCGTGTTTTATCACTGCTGTAAGCAAAAGACTCCACTACCTTCAAACGCAGTTGCTACCAGTAATCCACCTGTAACCAATGTTTCTCTACAAGTTCAAAATAATGGGTACCAGCCTAGTCCGATTTATCCTTCAGCCCCACCATCGTCATGGCCGTCGGCACCACCGCCCACATATAATAGCGTAGTCAACAATCCGAATCCTTCGGCTTACATAGCACCATATCCAGTGGAAACACCTCCACCAGCCTTCATACCATTCCAACCACCCTTGAATCAGGGTGTTGACCAAACGACATACGGTGGTGCTGAAATGCACAATAATATCCCGGGGGTTAACGTTTTATACAATCCGCCCCCACTCACCAAATAAAACTTTTGGCACCATTTCTTGTTGGGTTTAGGATTTTGAAAGGGGGCAGCCGTTATGTGAGGTACCTAGGACCCCGGAGTTGGGGGTGGGAGTAGCGGGCTCTAAAGGTTTTTAGGACTGTTTTGAGATAAAGTGAAAATTGCAATAATTGCATCACAAATAATATTAGTAAGTAGTAGGGGCCTATATTTTTCTTCTTTTTTTTTCCATTAAAAAAATTTAGGGGGGGTGTGGGGAGGGTGCCTTGAACCAGATCACATTCTAAAAACAAATTTATGCATTTTCGCCTCATCAGCAGTCACTAAGACATACTTTGAGTCAGGTGTCGACTCGATGAAGTTTAAAGCCCCATTCCCGGCAAAATTTCACTAAAAACTGAC
>NW_022728958.1:0-2992 GCF_011630105.1 Anneissia japonica | reverse complement strand
TTAGGAATGTCTAAATTCAGTTAAACTAGCAATTCCGTATTATATTTATAAATCTTTATAACATTATACAAAAATTAGATTTTTCTTAAAAAGTGAAATTTTGCCGGGAATGGGGCTTTAATGTCATAACCAGGAAGGGCGCAATCTGTTTTGAAAGGTGGAGGTGGGAGGGGGAATTTTGTGAGTTGACACCCATCTCAGACCCACCATGGTTGGGGCTGAGGTGCGAAAATTGAGGGAATAGTACCTCTAGATGACCAGAAATGACATTTTTAGTAAAATTCATCATCATCACATCACCATTTATACTCAAAATGAAGCGCCAACAAATTTCTCATGATCTTTTATCGGGGATTTTCGGCAACCATAGAGATCTTATTAATAATGTTTGATTTACCATAGAAAATAAAGCTTAAAAACATTGTTTTGGAATATATACTTTACATACTTCAAAGCCGTGATATAACGACCACCTCAACCCCACCATATTTGGGATTGAGGTGAGAACATTTGAAGAAATAGTACATCTAGATGGCCGGAAATTACACTTTTATATAGTAAAATTCATCATCATCACATCATCATTATAGTCAAAATGAAGCGCTAACAAATTTCTCATGATCTTTTATCAGGGATCTGTTTAACGTGGGCTGATGCATAATTACATAGTTTAGAAGTATTCATTTTGAGCGATCCCTGGAAAGAATTCGTATTATTGACTAGCAAGAACAAGCTTTACAATTTTAACACTGTGTACAAAGGTGGGGGTGGGGAAGAGGCCGCGGATCCCACGGCTCCACCTGTATACGTCCCTGGGTTTAGCTATTAGCTAGTCATTTTGTCTTTCTACAAGCTGAAAAGACATAAAAGTATGAAATACATCTTTAAACGTTTACATCTATCTGGCCTAATGTGTTTTATTCTTATTATTATTACTGCAAAAAAACGGTTTAGAGATTATCTTTTTAAATTTAGTTTACTGTCATTTTTAAATATTTCTAACTTGAAAGTCAATGTAAACAAATACTCAAATGGTAATGATTTTATATTATATTTATATATTTACGATAATTTATTATTTTAAAATTCTTAAATTTCAATATAATAACAACATTGTTTTTAAAGATACATTAAAGTACATTTTCATGCATATTAAACTATGGTTTTGTTTGTGTCATAATGTCTGTGATTAGCTATTGCGTGGTTGTATGATATGGTAACAAATAAAGAGACTAAATTTCTGATATTTATTCAACATGATTTAGCTATGCTAAAGCAACAAATGCACCACGAATAATGCTTCATTCATTCATTTATTTATTAATTCAATTCATTTATTCATTCATCAATCACTTTCTTTCCTTTTTTCTTTCATTCATTCGCTCGTTTGTTCGTTCGTTCATTCATTCATTCATTCATTCATTTACGTTAAAAAATAAGTAACTGATGAACCAAAAAATGCAGGAATGCCCATAACAATGGACAAGTACAGAAGATTACAGATGTTCGGACAACAAAACGAATGCAAAGGACAAAATAAAGAATAGAAATTGATTGTCATTAATTATTCAGATAAAGAATAAATACTAAGCCAACTGAATTCGTTGCCTTAAAAGGTTTTCTTGTACGCAGTCATATGAAGTGCTTTAAAAACAATGACAGGTTCTCTTTATATATTTTAGTTAAAATTGGCATAAAATGGGTTAGAATTGAATTATTTAAAAAGGAAGTGAAAAAATTGTCCTGGCTCTTTGTGGTCCAGCTTAATGCTTCTATTCCAATATTTTCCTGCAGATAAGAAAAACAGTGCCACTGTAAAATAAGGTTTGGAGTGGAAGATGATCATATGAAACACATAATAATAATGATAATATTATTGTCCTTTGTATAGCGCTTAACCAAAACAAATTTTCTCTAAGGCGCCATAAGCGCAAGACTCGAACTAGGATACTACATCATTGTATGCTTTATGAAAGAGATGAGTTTTCAACAAATGTTTGAAGATGTCAATAGTTTACAGTAATCAATTCTGGAACTAACAAGAGTGTGAACAACGACTTTTATTGGTTCATCAGTCAACATTTTCCGAACACGGTTTATTCTGAAAAGTTGGAATTAAGTTGGTTGTCTTTACAATGTTTGCAACTTGGGCAGACATAATCATACCAACTGTCAAACATTACCGTACTCGTATTACATTACATTGCTAAAGCAACAAATGCACCACGAATAACGCTTCATTCATTCATTTATTTATTAATTCAATTCATTTATTCATTCATCAATCACTTTCTTTCCTTTTTTCTTTCATTCATTCGCTCGTTTGTTCGTTCGATTATTCATTCATTCATTCATTCATTCATTTATGTAAAAAAAAATACAGTAACTAATGAACCAAAAAATGCAGGAATGCCCATAACAATGGACAAGTACAGAAGGTTACAGATGTTCGGACAACAAAACGAATGCAAAGGACAAACATAAAGAACAGAAATTGATTGTCATTAGTTATTCAGATAAAGAATAAATACTAAGGGAAGCCAACTGAAAACGTTAATTCGTTGCCTTAAAAGGTTTTCTTGTACGCAGTCATACGAAGTGCTTTAAAAACAATGACAGGTTCTCTTTATATATTTTAGTTAAAAGTGGCAGAAAGAAGGGTTAGAATTGAATTATTTAAAAAGAATGTGAAAAAAATTGTCCTGGCTCTTGTGGTCCAGCCTAATGCTTCTATTCCAATATTTTCCTGCAGATAAGAAAAACAGTGCCACTGTAAAATAAGGTTTGGAGTGGAAGAAGATCATATGAAACACATAATAATAATGATAATAATTGTCCTTTGTATAGCGCTTACCAAAACAAATTTTCTCTAAGGCGCCATAAGCACAAGACTCGAACTAGGATACTACATCATTGTATGCTTTATAAAAGAGATGAGTTTTCAACAAATGTTTGAAGATGTCAATAGTTTACAGTAATGAATTCTGGAACT
>NW_022728957.1:0-682 GCF_011630105.1 Anneissia japonica | reverse complement strand
TATGCCTAGCTAGGCCCTAGCCCTATGTCTAAGTACCTGGCCCTAGGCATAGTAGCTAGTAGTAGTAGGCATGCCTATGATGCCTAGGCCTAGCTAGGCTTGGCCCTAGGCCTATCCTATATATTAATATCATTGTCTTTTCTATTACTAAATTAGATATGAAGCAGTGTGTGTGGCAGGGGGAGGGGATAATTTTCTTGTTCTCCCAGTTTAGGCTACGTACAGCCTAGGCAAGGCCTAGCTAGACTAGATCTAGATTCCTCCTAGTCTAGGAGGGTAGGCAGGCTAAATAATATCATAGGCTAGGAGGGTCTAATGGATGCACATTAAATATCTGCAGGCTTCCCAATTTATAAAAATAAAATAATGTAAAGGCCCTAAATAAATAAATATAAATAAATATATAAAAGAAATACAAATTCGGTAGGCCTGGGGCCTAGGTAGTAGTAGGCCTAGCTAGGCTAGGGGGCCCTTGCCTGTTTTAATATAAAAAATTGAGGCAATTGATTAACAATCAAAATAATAAAAGTTATAATTAAAGAGCTATAAAGTAACAGAAATATAACAAGAATAAAATAGTTCTGGTATGTGTTTAGGCCCTAATCAGTATTCACACCTTGCTATTAGGCCTAGTGTCAGTGAGTCTTAAATTTGAGATTTTGCAAGAATTGTTTTTTTCCAA
>NW_022728956.1:0-2005 GCF_011630105.1 Anneissia japonica | reverse complement strand
AGCAACGAGTCATGTGGACTATTATTTACACATATTTATTTTCTAAGAAATCTTCGGCCAGTCCTCTGGTATTATTCAGCTTATAAAACCAAGGAGGTTAAACCTCCTTGATAAAACTAAATGACAAAAAGGTGGCTGATAATTATAGAGTAATTATACATTATAAACAATGGTACTCACATAGTTTATGTATCATTCACTTAATTACTCTAATCCCAGATCAAACGGTGAACTGTGTAGTAAACAAAACAACAGGCATTTAAAATACTGATAGTTGGATACTTGGTTAGGCTACATGAATAAGCTAGAATAAAATGTGTAACTCATTCTCGAGCACAAAACCTACATTATATGCCTATAAAGACATAGATTTCCTTAGTGACTATAACTTGCCACATAATCTACTCGATACATTATACACCTGGTTCTTAATTAATGGCCAAATTATTTTTAGAGTTGATCTCACGGACCAAAGATAATTTCCGGCGAGCTGAAAGCAGTCGTTATTCAGCTGGGTGAAACTCTAAAAGTTTTTTGTTTTTGTTTTGTTTTTGTTTTTGTTTTTTTTTTAAATTTCAAGTTATACTTTTAATTGTAGGCCTGCTACGCCAGCTGTCCGTTTGGGTCATCGTTTTATCAGTCGTAATCAACTCTGGTGGGTCGCTTTATGTAATTGATCACAATACAAAACCTAGTACGCTTAGAGAATTCATTTTTTTAAATACAAAACGTTTTCAAACTTTTGGTACACCAACTTTTTATTATCCGTATAACGCAAAGAATATGCTATTGACGAAACACATTGATACAAAAGACAGAGACAGAACATGGTAGGTCCTGACTTGCATTATTTGTAGGACAACCGAAAAGTATTTTTATGAACACTGTTCTTTGGTTCACTAACTTTTTATTACCATGCAAAATCTAGATGGCCGGAAATGGCACTCTCAGACGTAAAATTGTAGTATATACTTCGTTTTTTTCTCCACATTTTTAATAATTTTGAAAATTTTCGGGAAGAGGGTTCAGACTGGCCGCCCCCGCCCTCTGAATTCGCCACTGGTAAGATGAAACTCAATAGACGTACAGTAATGCAAAATAACCTACGGTATGGGTTTCTTTTTGGTAATTTTTTGGTCACAAAATTGATATGATTTGTCATCATATACATCAATCAATAGATAATTTTAATAGTTTTCGTATGACAACAAATATATTTCAATGTAATCTTCTAGTGATGCCTAGCTTCAAAATAACATTTTTGGGGTAAAAACGTGTAAAATTTACCATTTTTGGTCAAATTTTACCCCTTCCAATAAATCGATTTTACTAGAAGTTTGATATGTTACGGTATACCTCAATAGATTCTGGGAAAATTGAATACAATTATTTTTATGGCTACTGCAATTTGTTTCGGGGTAGGCTATTTTGTCCTAGATTGTTCCTTATTGTTGACAAAATAATAGGTCTCTGGTGGGAACGAACCTGGAACCTCTCGCTATCTCAACAAGCGTCATACCGTTTAGACCACAGAGACAAATGCGATATTGTCACGGATAAAAGACCACTAGTGTCTCTCTCTCTCTCTCCATACACCTTGAGGGCTCACACAGAGTGGAGTCAATGTTTAAGCTACGTAACTATAATACAGGTAGCAGCTGGTAAGACATAGGAAATAATAATCAAATCGCTGCTTAGAACTGAGAAGAGAAATAAATCAAATAGATAATAAAACAGTGCTAAAATAATTAGGAACATGATGTTATAAATCGTATTTAAGTCGTATCAAACATAGTTCGCCAACGAAAGTTCCTTATTATAGTTGTATAAAAAAAGAGGTCTCTGGTGGAAATCGAACCCGAAATCTCTCGCTAATCTCGGCGAGCGTCATATCGTTTTTAGACCACAGAGGCCCGTACGATATCATTACGGATCTAAGATCACTAGCCTCTCCCCCGTCACAACATAATGTATAAATCAAAAAGATAATTATACAGTGCTCATA
>NW_022728955.1:0-526 GCF_011630105.1 Anneissia japonica | reverse complement strand
GCCTTAACACTCGAGCTGTGCATTTAGAAGTTGCTACCGATTGCTCAACCATGGAGTTCCTGTCTTTACTTAGACGTTTCTTTGCAATTAGAGGGAAACCAAAGATTATCCAGAGTGATAATGGGACACAGTTTGTTGGCGCTGAGAGGCAGCTGCGAGAGATGGTGAAGGGTTGGAGCAAGGAGGAACTGACTGACTTCTGTGCAGAACAGCAAGTAAAATGGAAATTTGTTACACCACTAGCTCCACATCAGAATGGGTGCGCAGAAGCCCTTGTAAAGAGCTGCAAGTTAGCTATGAAGAAGGCAATAGGTGACCACAAATTAACTCCATTTGAACTGCATACTTGCTTCCAAGAAATAGCAAATCTGGTAAATCAAAGACCAATTGGCCGAATACCAAATGATCCAGATGACGGTAGTTACATTTGCCCCAACGACATCCTACTGGGACGAGCATCTGGAAGAATACCGCAGGGACCTTTCCGTCAAAGCAAGAATCCTAGAGAAAGATTTGAATTCATACA
>NW_022728954.1:0-1014 GCF_011630105.1 Anneissia japonica | reverse complement strand
AACACACCTCAAAAATCGTTGTCCAAAATCGAAGGCCAGACAAGCCCCACCAAATATGCCTGCCATCTCCAATTAATCTTCCAAATCTACAGTATTATTTGGCTGGCTGTCCAAAAACCATGTAGGGCCTACGATCAGGTAGTGTTAGGATTCAGTTATGGCTTCTCTTTAGGATCGGCCACACCTCCAAAACCAACAATTTCAAAAAATCATAAAAGCTGTTTCGCTCACCCTGATGCTATAGATCTTTTCATTGAAAAAGGTGTAACGCTGGGTAGAATTGCGGGCCCTTTCAACACCCCTCCATTTAAACAATTTATGGTTTCTCCCTTAGGGGTCATCCCCAAAACAGAACCGGGGAAGTTTCGCATTATCCATGATATCTCCTTTCAAAAAAGAGAATCTGTAAATACTTCCATTCCAACCTGGGAGAAAACGGTGACCTACGATACTATTGACTACATAAGTTATCAAGTTACGCGCATGGGTAGGGGCAGCCTTCTGGCAAAAACGGATATTAAAAAAGCTTTCCGAATAATCCCTATCAGACCGTGCGATTATTGGCTCCTTGGATTCTCATGGGAAGGTTTATGTTACTACGACAAGTGTCTCCCTATGGGGGCTTCTAGTTCTTGTAACAGGTTCGGAGCGTTTAGCGATAGTCTCACATGGATAATGATGAACAAATTTGACACGCCCTTTATGTCTCACCTGCTAGACGATTTCTGGTTTATAGGCAAGCCTAATTCAGATAGTTGTAAAACGGCTCTCACAAATTTCTTATTCTTATGTGCTCAACTAGGGGTACCAATAAAATATAGTAAAACAGTGACTCCTACTACCTGTCTTACTATTTACGGAATTGAAGTGGATACAATCGCTATGGAGTGCCGTCTTCCTCTCGAAAAAAATCACAAAATACGAGAAAAACTAACATATTTCATAGGTTGACATAAAGTGTCTCTTAAAGAACTCCAATCCTTATTTGCTCTCCTTAATTTTGCATGCATGGTT
>NW_022728953.1:0-590 GCF_011630105.1 Anneissia japonica | reverse complement strand
AATCTTGTTTTTTGTTTTTTTGGTTTTTTTATAAATTTAGGTAGGAAAAACTATTATTAAAAAAAAAAAGACCTCATTCTCCCACCATCATCATATTTTCGCGGATTTTTATCTAGACAGAAGAGGCTAGAAACCACATCTGTTCAACTATTTCTAGAGAGCAGTAATAATCATCCATCTCTTAATTAATTTCGTAACCCAGCACAACACTTATGGGCAAATGAAGTATGCCCAACAACCAAGAAATGGACATAGGCAAATGATGTCATTAATTGGAAGTCGGCCTGAAGAAGGGTAGTTCACAGTGACAATTAACTAATTAATGCCTATGATAGCCGCAACAGTCTTGGGCCTCGCGAGCCTAAAAATATTGCCCCACAATCGGCTCTGGCCAAGCCTAATAAGCAGTTGTTGAGACAGAACACTTTTGTGATGATTTTTTTTTTGTGCTATTGACTGTTCTTATTACTATTCATTTTTATATTTTATGATTACTGTCATAAAAAAGACCATTTTTATAAACAAACTGTTACACCTTGTCTGAAATTGTATCCTATATAAATATGTTTTAAATAAATAGAAAATAAAGA
>NW_022728952.1:0-533 GCF_011630105.1 Anneissia japonica | reverse complement strand
TATTTAACCATCCTACTTTACATTCACCAATAAAATTGTATATTTATTTTCTCCTCCATCTGGATTTTTTAGGCAGATTGTTTGCTGAATAGAAAAATCTAAATTTTATCTTTATTTTTATTCTGCCCTCCTCCGATGATCTTTAGAAGAATAAGTACGCGAAACAAGGTATAAAGGAAGTCTCGCCTTAACTACTGATGAAATAATATCCATGTAACATAACAATGTTTAGTATTACTGTGTGGATCTAAGCACTACATTGTTACTTTATTGTTTGTAAAACCCAATCTGTTTAGCTTTTATAAATATATATTGAATTATAGGATGATACTCTTATTAATAGTACTCAACACATCCTTAATAAAATAATATTTAAGACAATCAAAGTGTTTAATACTGTAAAACCAGCTAAACTTTCATGTGCAAAAAAATTTCACAAATACTGTACCATACAGAATTTATTAATACCGTATGTTAATGAGGATTGTAATTATCATGTAATTATTAGCTGTGTCTGGCCAGCTAAACCCTAG
>NW_022728951.1:0-804 GCF_011630105.1 Anneissia japonica | reverse complement strand
TTTCCTGCAGACTGCTATAAATGAGCATCATTCTGGATTTGGACCACATGGTTTATAACTAGGAATGGCAAGTGACAATCGCAGATCTCCAGACAAGGGCACAATCAAACATTTCAGATTATTTAAACAAGTATAGATGCCTATGTGAAATCCTACCACACCCACTCCCACACCATTACAGATTAAAATTGCCTGACATCATCATTTCCCTTGCAAATCCTGTCTCCTTTAATACAGCACCAACAAAACGAAGATTACAAGCTAATAAATTAACAAAACACTCACTCCACACCTCCTGTTAAAATCAATACTATGGGACATTTGAAGGTCATAACTAGTGCGCTTAACCATGGAGATCTCTAGTTTCCCGGTTCAATTCCCATCGTTGCCTCTCCATGTATTTCAGCTGGAGGGCTGAAATACAAGTTATAATAGCGCACCATCTTTCAGATGAGACATTTAAGCCGTTGGTCCTGTGTGCATTGATGGACCATGTGCACGTTAAAGAATGCAGTACACTCTTCGGAAAAGAGTATGGGATTGTCTCCTGGTGTACTGCCCAATTACCGCCAGAAGGACCCCACTGGAAATAAGTCTTCTTCTAGAATTTTGTGGGCTATCCTTGGTGTTTACACCAAATCCAATCCAATCCATACCAACCAAGTAACTAACAAGTAAATTCTCGATAAAGTAGGCCTAGTTTATTAAATTTAATATTAATCAATTATTTTTCATTTTGAAAGAGGAGAGGTACATTAACTCTTTTCTTTCTTCAAATAAATAGCAACAACACACACCCAGTCA
>NW_022728950.1:0-780 GCF_011630105.1 Anneissia japonica | reverse complement strand
TTCAGAAGTAAAAAGTCAAGTACATATTTGTATTTATCAATTTCTGAATTATTCGTAATAAAGGCAGAGGAATGTTGTTACGATTATGATTTAATTTGTTTAATCAAATATACTTTTATGTCAGAATATTAAAATATATTATTTTTACATTCCATTTAAACTATAGTATTTTACAATTCATGTTGTTTTTTTTTTATAAATATGATCATCAGATTGATGACTCGAAGTTAATGGTGACATGAAGTAGGTGAACGCACTTGAACACCTTCACAGCGTCTGACCTACTTCTGTCTTTGCAGTGCCTGTCTCTTATACACATCTAGATGTGTATACGGACATTCCTGAAGGCGGCGTACAAAGAATATGCCTTCTCACCCTCATGAGCACCTTGGGAACCTTGGTTGTGGGAAAGTTTCTTTCCGATTTTATGGTTAGTTACTAGTACAGGAGGCCTCGAAGTACTGTAGTGAATTTTTCTAGAAGCTTTATAAGGAAGCCCGCCCGAAGACCACTGTTTAATGGCTATTAGCATGTATTTAAAATTATATATTAAAACTGCCTTTTAAAACTGCATTTTACTGTGTATTTTATAAACAACATTTTTATGAATAAAAATGGACATAAAACAAGCAAGAAAATACAAACCTTGTGCTGCTTCACCTCAAAGAGTACCATGGGAATCTAGTTTGTGGGAAATTAAATTATAGCGCAACTGCAGAATAGGACTAGAAAGGGTCATTTTGTCGGGCTTATGAATATAAAAGAAGACTGAAATGGGCC
>NW_022728949.1:0-1717 GCF_011630105.1 Anneissia japonica | reverse complement strand
ACTTTTTAAACATTAATTAATACTTTACTATATGTGACTAGCCTGATTTGTTGTTTTTTTTTTCAGATTTGTGTCATAAAAACCTCATTGACATTTTACCTCAGCCTCAATTTGTTCTTATTTTTCAAGCAATTTCAGCCTCAGTGTTCTGGTAAAATGTGTTCTTATATAAAAAAAAAAATGTGTAGTGGAATTAGCATGCACTGAGTTGCACTCTTTGCATTGGTCTTTACTGCTCGGGAAAAAAACAGCCTGGTCATTAATCCTTGGTGACGTTCACACGGTTAAACTTGCCGGGAGAATGCTGTTAGCGGTGTTTTTTGGCCAAAGTGACCAAGTACGTGGTTAGTTTGACTCAAATTAATCCAACATGATCATGGCTTAAATCTCTTGTCCACACTTTCAAATTTTATTGACAAAAGACTGTGATATGGGCATATTTGGGTGTAATCCAGTATGACATCATCATGCCCATATATAGACATATCACACAAATTTGTCACATAAAATTTGACAGTGTGGACACAGCTTTAGTGATATTAATTTATGTGTAATAATGTCACCTGGATGCGTATGAGAATCCAACAAGGGAGAGAGTGAGAAAATGATGTATCAGCATTATATAGCTATCTTTCCGCCACGTATCCATATATAGCGTTGCAAATACTGAATGGACATAGAAACTAGCTTGTAGACCATATACTAAGCGGATTCCAATTGGTACTGCCATACTCGCTTGCCATCCTAGAGAGAAGAAAAACCAAAAATTAAAAGAGATTAATTATACAGCAAGGTATATATCAAATGCAAATGAGAAACAGATTAGTTGTTGCGTCTTTACAAAGAAATTACTATGTATTTTACATTAAATTTAAGCATACAGTGATGATGGCTGACAATAGCTTCAGTGTTTGAGAAAGAATAGCCAAAGTAACATCTAAGACGTTGCAGGTATGCAATAATTTATTATTCAAATAAAGAAAATATCTTCCTTCAAGAAATATCTACAGATTAGAAACCAGCTATAATTTTATTCCAAGATTAGATTTAATGGTATATGTGGTATAAAAAATAATGAAAATATATGGGTTTGTTCAATTGACCAAGAGTATTTCTATTGTTCTATTTTTATTTGAATGCTACTATACTTGATATAAAAAATACAGTATTAAAGCAAAATAAATTAAGTGACATTTCTTTATTAACTCGATTATCTAAAAATATAAACAAAACAATTACTTAAAATTTTATAATAAACGTGAAACCTAGCAATGTTGATAAGACTGCACATTAGAGCATTGCTTTGCAGTAACCGCTTTGATTTTATTAGTGGTGTGATATCAAAATGAGAACCCTGTGGCAAACCCACATTTAATTCAAGTAGTATCGATGCCAAAAACACTGACAGAGTTCCTCATTAAGTGTACCAAACATCAGTGAAGTAGAATTATGAGAGTAGTAAAATGAGAGAATGTGAGAAAGAGTGAGTCGAATGGCCGAGCGGTTAGCAGGGGCGCCGCAAGCTTTAGCCATAATATCGGCGCTGGTTCGAACGGCACGCTCGCCTATGGTTCTGGTGGTCGAACTAGTCTTCTCGGATAAGGACTATAAACCGTAGGCCCAGTGTATACAATGGCTCGTGTGCACTATAGAGAACCCAGTACATCCTTCGAGACGAGTAGGGGGATACCCCGGTGTACTGGAACAGACAGCCCCT
>NW_022728948.1:0-503 GCF_011630105.1 Anneissia japonica | reverse complement strand
AGTGCTTGTTTTCGTGGCGGCATTTCGATACAAGTTCCGACCTTCTGTTTAGGAGTCCCGTCCTTCCCGCGTTGATGATGGCAAGCTTCTCTGATATACATAGGTCGCATCGTTTCGTCTTGTTGTTGAATGCCTGGGCTTTGGTGATGACAGACCAAGAGATGGTGAATGGTTGATTTTTCTTTTTGAGTTCCCATATGTATCTGGAGAGTTCGGTGCTGTGTTGGTGTTTCTCCCTCTTGAACGATTGTGTGTGGTTGTAGTATCTGGATTTGAAGGGTGGCTCTGTCAGTCCGATGTAAACTTTAGGGTCGTCTTCGTTGGTCTTTTCCACTTTTGCTTTATAGATGATGTTAGAGGCCAGGCAATTTCCTTGGAGTGGGCATTGCTCTTTGTTTCGGCAGTTGCAGGTTCTGTGGTCCGGATCGGGTTTGTTGCGGTTCGAAGCAGTTTTTGCGTTGTGAGATTTGATAACGTTGGCAAAGTTCGGCATACAGCTGTAG
>NW_022728947.1:0-1208 GCF_011630105.1 Anneissia japonica | reverse complement strand
CATTCGTATCCAATACCATTTCCTGTTATTTATTACAGTGTTTGAAGCCTTTGATCTCACTTTCTTTTATCTCACTCAGTGATCACTTTCCTCCCACTCATCCAGTCAGCATTCATCCATCTAATGTGCCGTCTTCCAATCTATCGATTATCTTGTTCAACTCATCTTGATTATATATAATATCTTCCCACACTATCATCATCATTTTTTTGCAACTTATTGTGTAGGTAGAGGGTCATTTTTTATTACATGGTTTGTAATTGACAGTTGGCTGTTATACTCTGTCACTCAATTGCCCACCAAGGTGCCTGTAGATTACTTCAATTGTAGGTGCTAATTTTCCTCTGGTATTTTCATACATCGTTGACAGATTGTTCATTCTAAAAGGTTTAGAAGCAAGGGAATTTATTGCTGCAATGTTTTCAAAATTGTTTAACAATATTGGTCAAGGTTATAGAATTTTGGGCACAGTGCTTGTTTGCTTGAATCCAGTTGATGGATTTTTGGTTTAATCTATCAATTAATCAATCGATCAATCACTTGACTGCTAAAGTTTTTAATGCAAATAGCCTCAAACATGATACTTTTGAGCCAACAGTGCTCTTTTAAATGTTTTCACAAAATGCTAGGATGTTCAAAGGTTGTTATGGTTGAATGTATTGCAATTCTTGACTCAACTTGCTTCATAATTGATGTTTTTCCTTAAGAGCAAACCCTTTCTTAAAGATAACTTGGCTAAAAATATAATGAATGAAATTCAATCTGTAATATTTTTTGTAGATTTTTAGCTTTAAATTGTACTGTAAATTAGAAGAAAAAACAAGAAAGTACAGTATGTCCTAATTTGGGCAGTACCAACTCACTGACATTAATGAGTAGACTCGACATAGATGAAGTGCTTATTCCAGAAATACATAGTATTATTATAAATAGTAGTATAAGTGTATAAAATATTATAGAATAGAGTATAATACTACTGTATATCCAAACCTTTTTTGCCTTGGGACCTTAACTTTTACCCTGGTAAACTTGGTAATCTAACATCTGTACATACCTCGTTTACCAGGAAAACATATTTTCATCAGTACATGAAAAGTGCAGTGTACCTTTCTAAGAAATGTTATATAGATCAATTTCATTGTTGGTAAATTATATTCCAATGATAAATAATTAATAGCAGCTTCTGTTTATTTTCACTGTCACAAGAC
>NW_022728946.1:0-548 GCF_011630105.1 Anneissia japonica | reverse complement strand
TACTCATTTTGCTCCATGACTGAATTACACTCTACCATCTGTTTGAGAAATCGTCTGCTCTTACAGCAGTTCATACCTCCGTGAACAGATTATCTGACTGAAATCAATAAGGTGTAAATTTATAATTTAAAAAAAAAATCACCCAAATGTAAACATTACATGGTTGCTTATATTTGTTATCTTATCTTTTTTCAAGCAAACAAGTTTCAGTCCGCCTGCCTAGCAGCCCACAACACCATACGAGAGGACTATGATTTCCCGAAGCTGAACTGGTCTGAAGACGCCGCCTCCTCTGCTATGGCGTGGGCAAAGACATTGGCCAATAAGGGGTATCTACAACACAGTGAAAATAGAGGTGATTTATGTGTTTTTTTTATTTTTTAATACACAAGACAATCTGTTGAACTGACTTGGTATACATCAGTTGATTATATATGACAAGGATGCAAAGATTAAATATGTGGAATTATATATAGTCTATGCATATATCTGTAAAAGTAAAACGGTCGAAGGAGTTGCAAATATCATCAGCAGTGGTAATTAAACCA
>NW_022728945.1:479-673 GCF_011630105.1 Anneissia japonica | reverse complement strand
TCATCGTCAGACTGGCTCTCCTCGCGAACTTGGATCTCACCAACCACACGGTGGACGCGGACGCCCCCCGTTGGATGGAACGCAAGCGTCTCAGACTCATGTTGCCCGGAATATCACGTCTCCTTCGAAGACTGTAAATACTTCCCTGACCATGCCGTCTTGCGTCGCGTGCTCGAACGTCGTGTGCCCGATCC
>NW_022728945.1:0-402 GCF_011630105.1 Anneissia japonica | reverse complement strand
AAGTTGCCGTCCTCGTCGTAGCACCTGACGTACGCGTAATCTCCGACGTCGTTCAACGTGCATTTTCCTTCCGAACACAAGACCGAAGCGAGCATCGAAAAATCGTCCGTGGCGTGCATGCTGCACGTTGCCGATCTAGGTAGAACCGCGAGCACGGCGATCACCTTTCCTTCCGACACAGTCAGCTTCGAAACCGTCCCTGTGCCCAAGAATTCGACATCGTCGACTGCCAGGACGGGCGTGAAAGCACACAGCATCGCCAGAAATGTCGCCGACGCGATCGCAACGAAGGACAGAGGAAAGTATAGCGACACCATCTGAGTACGTATGTGCAAATTTTTTTTTCTATATAAATACCGTTAATGAGAACCGATAATTATTCACTCCAACGATGTCGATCGA
>NW_022728944.1:0-716 GCF_011630105.1 Anneissia japonica | reverse complement strand
TGAAAACTCCTGTTAAAGTAAGTTGTGTGTAAGGTTGGATTATGTCCAATAAAGTTTCTAAGAAACAGCTAGGCCTACTGTAAATGATCGACGTGCCTGTCTCGAGTTTTGTTACCTTTTCTTGTACATCAGAAGTATATTTTATTGTATGCTATCAAGTGGTTTGGGTAATAATGTGAAGTGCCTTTTTGGCTCAAAGCGCTATGTATACGTCTAACATATTATTAATATTAGTAGGCCTATAGATAGATACTGTATTAATATATTACTATTGATCATATTTCTTTATTAAGGTTGTAGTCTTGATCATCACTGCCTGTTTCCTTGGCTTTGGAATATGGGGTTTCATTGAATTAGAACAGTTTTTTGATTTCCGGTGGTTCTTGCCTGCTGACAGTTACACAACAGAATTTATAGACGCCAGCGAACTCGTAAGTAACCATTTGAAGAAGATTATATCATTGATAATATTATTTAGTTTGTTGTTTTTCTTGCTGCTGTTGTTGTTGCTGTTGCTGTGGTTTTTGTGGGACCTAAAAAAGTAACGTTTCATGTCCTTTACATCTGCAGGCTACAGATGAATTTTTTTCTCATATTATCTGCAATCACTGTATCTGATAATTTCCAACAAATTTTCCTACCACAGTTAGGACTATTAAAAATCAACAGTTAGAAGAGCTTGCAAATAAAATGCAATGCATACTATAAAATTTCGA
>NW_022728943.1:0-597 GCF_011630105.1 Anneissia japonica | reverse complement strand
ATTACAGTGTTAAGATTAGATAATATATTCTAAATGCATTATTTAAGAAACTATGGGTGGGCCTGTTTTTGTGAATGCATTTGAGTATAAAGAATTTGGCAATTTAGGCAGTGACAATGAGGAGGGGTAGCATACCCCTTCCCTTCAGCATGCTCCACTCGCATGCATCATGTAATGGTTACATTGTATGGTTGGGTATAATTTCCGCAAACAGGGTTATATATTTGTATACAAATTTTGAAGTAGTTGCTTTTTTTATCGCTTGTATTTTCAAACATCTTGAATTAATTATTTTGTCGATGAGTATGTTGATGCGTACATATGCAGATTTGTGTCAATTTAATTTCCATGTGTACAAATGAAAATAAATATATATTATATTATATCTACATGAGTATTATGTGTGAGTCCATATTCTGTCGAAAGACTAAAGTGGTGTGAACTGGAGTGTAGGCTGTTTTTGGCCTGGGGTGCGAAATAGCGTAGGGGTGTGGAAACCCACTTAGTGGAACTAATTTGCCACCATGGGGGGGGGGGGGTGCATCCTCGCCCTCATCCCCTGCACCCCTCCCCCAGCCCATGTGTGCATACATAAAA
>NW_022728942.1:1574-3066 GCF_011630105.1 Anneissia japonica | reverse complement strand
CCCAAAACAAGAACTCGTTTCTGAGGATGGGAACGTCTGGGTTCAGTATCTTCCCCCAAACACCAATAGCGTGATTCAACCTATGGACCAGGGGATCTTGGAACCCCTGAAACGACTCTACAAAAAGCATCTCCTACGACACATCCTTGCGAACGATGACGACATTCCAAATGTCATCAAGCAGCTGACAATCAAGGATTGCGTTTGTTGGATTTCCCAAGCATGGGAAGATGCAACAGAAAAAAACCTAAGTCGTAGCTGGCGACAACTTCTGGGAGAAGAGCCGAACAACGACTCCGATCTTCATCAAAGAAACCATCATGATGACGATGACTCGGCTGAATTCGATGTAATGTTTGAAGAACTGGGATACCAAGCCGATGATAGCGAGTAGATGGGACCTGTTCAATGGCTGACTGAAGACGCAGACGATCCAGGGTATCAGTGGCTAACGGATGATCAAATCATCATTGGTGTGGAAACATCGCAGGAGCACGATTCATGTGATGATGAACAAGAAGTTAGTCACCTCCCAAGATTTAACGCATCAACAGCTTTTAATGCTGCTGACAACCTGCTGATGTGGCTGGAAGATAAGGGGATGTGGATTATATTCAAATAATGCAAGTGAGGAAATGGCGAGATGAAGCTGTCAAACAGAGGTTCAACAATTTAAGACAGAAGTCGATGACGAATTTTTTTCCCCGTGTGATGTGTACTGTACAGAATTGTACTGAAGATGGTGCAAAAAAAAAAAAGAAGAAAGAAACGGCACCCCTCCTTCCCCCACCATAAAAATTTTTTTTAAAAATTAAGAAGGGATACTTTCAATTAGTATCCATCATTTATGAATAAAGACAGAATCGATATATCATCATCAACTTGCACATTTTACATGCGTACCAGTACATTTTCATTTGTAAAACCGTCCATTGGTTTCATATTTGTTTGTTTTTGTTCATAAATATTTTGTTCATTACAAAATTATTCATTCGTCTACACATTATCATTTGTCTATGTCCGTCCGATACGTTTGTTATTTGTTTGAGAACTGTCAGTCTTATGTTGGCTTTGTTTTTTTTTTTTAATCATGTCCGTTTTATACGTTCGTTCCTTTATGAATTTTTTCATGTCCGTCTTATGTTTTCGTTATTTTATTTTTTTAAAAATCTTGTCTGTCATATCGTTCATAAATTCGTTCATGTCTGTCTAATGTGTTTGTTGTTTTATTTGTTTAAATCATACCCATCTTATGCGTTCTTAATTTATCTGTTGGAATCACGTCTTATACGTCCGTTCGTGTATTGCGCACTCGCGATTAAAGGCTGGCAGCAGTGTGGCTGCTGGTTCACAATGCTAAAACCCTGGAGCGTGCATAGCCAATCAGCGCAAAGCATAAATCCATCTGCGCAACAAGCACATGGTTAAATGAATGATCGTTGCCCATGAGGAGTTCTTCTTGATTTTGGAGAGAGGTTCGTCTATACAGTAA
>NW_022728942.1:0-1470 GCF_011630105.1 Anneissia japonica | reverse complement strand
TTAAGCGCACACACATGGTTAGAAAATCTATGTTTCCGTTATTTTTCTCGATAGAGGGCGCTATTTTTTCATACTTCTCAATTACGAATTTTCTCAATTACGAACGCCTTCTAGACCAAAGGGTACGTAATTAAGAAGGGCGACTGCAGTCGACCTTCCCAATTACGAACTTCTCAAATACGAACCTTCTATTTTACGAACGGTGTTTGGCCGATCACGTCATCATACGATCGTAAAACGGTTTTAGGTAACTTTTGAAAGTTATTATGCATGTGAATTTTGAGTGCTTTTGTTCGTTTATTCTATTGAATAACAAGAAACCTCAAGTGTATTCAAGCAATTGAACATCAATTGTGTTTTACGAGTCTTTATTTTATGAATTAAGGCATCGTTTATAAAAACACTAACGGCGATAATAAGACGTGGTAAAGTCATTGTCAATAAGATAAACTATTAAAGGAGCACCAGTCACTGGTCCCTTTCCAGCGACATGCCGATCTAAATTTAGACTGTCTTACAGAGACGACATTAGACCGCTGTCATCGTAAATAGCAACAGTCCATCTAGATGTGAGGAGCGCATAGCTGTGGTTGACAAACTTTACAGGACGCGCGTCTGGGAATGAATTGGTTTACGCTTATGAACTTTGTAAACAATGAATAGTATTTGGATAAGAAATGACAGAAAATATATGAAATTTAAATAAATCATTTGTACGTATTATTTTCAATTACACCTTTTCATTGGTAATGAGGGAGCATGGGAGGAGCATAGACCTGATTGTTTAATTAATTGATTGAAACTTAATTAAATGAAATGTAATGTACATTTCAACAATGGCTTCTGCCTCGAAAAGACCAAGACAGTGTATTTCCATTTCAAGCCTATGAGAACCACGAGTCCAATTCAGCGATTGGAAAACGTTTTGGACTTTCGAAGTCTACGGTAGCGACCATATGGAAAAACAGAGAGAAAAAAAAAGTCAAAAGTTTGCACTAAGTGCTCAATTCGGCGAGATAAGCACTTTTGTGCAAAAAGTGACAATTTTAAAAAGTTGAGTCAAAATAATAATGGAAACTGGTTTGTTTGGACAATCACTTGTAGTTCATGCATAGTAAAGAATTTAGACATGGTGATGAACTGCAACCTGTATAGAAACTGAATATAAATAATGGTATTATTATTATATAGATAACATAATATTAGCAATAAATATATAATTGTTGCAGTTTTCACTTAAAGTAATAACTGCTCAATTCCTTTCACGAATAATGTGTGTTTGGTGATGGGAGATCGAATGCATTATTATACATAATTATATTATAATATTAATAGTGATAATAATAATAATATATTATATATTTATTTATACATTTATTTTTATATACTTATTTTTGTATATATATATTTATTTATATATATATACTGTATTATTATTTTATATATACTGTAATTATTTATATATTTATT
>NW_022728941.1:0-733 GCF_011630105.1 Anneissia japonica | reverse complement strand
CGGAGTTGTCCTAAATTTACGGTGTCTTGTCCGAACGACTGCGGAGCGGATGACGTTCGAAGGGAAGAGTTGAGAAAGCATCTGGACGAACGATGCTCTCGGCAGAAGAGATGCTGCAAATTCGAATTTTACGGGTGCGATTTCAATGTAGGTTATTATATATCTAATTTTTTTTAAATGAAAGTTCGTTCGAGATTGCTTTATGCAAAGAATACCAACGAATTTTTTTTTTTCGACTTTCTCAATTTCAGGGCGTCAATGCGGAACTCGAAAAGCATGCTGAAGAGGGAGTCCAAAGCCATCTCGACATGACCGTGATGGCGGTAGCGCGGTTAAACGCCGAGTTGTCCGGAGCCGTTAGCAAAGTCGCCGAACTGAAAAGTCAGATGGACATCCAACTTCGAAAATACGGCAGGGTCGACGAACTGGAAAGTCGGGTGGAAGCGGACCACCAGAAAAACGAAGAACTTGCGAAGCAGATAGCATCCATCAAGCTGACGCATAAATCGAAAGACGATCGTCTCGGTAAATTGCAGGTAACCGCAGCATAATATTTATTATTTGTTTTTCTTTAGCCTCAAATCGCTCGGAAATTTTAATGAAATGTTTTTCTCTTTTGTTTAAGAGACTACTGGCGGGGCAAGCGGACAATATTGAAACTTTGGAAAATACGTCGAAGAAAGACAGAAAAGCGAACGAAGACATCCGACGGACGGTTGATTCGTTGCACGGA
>NW_022728940.1:0-754 GCF_011630105.1 Anneissia japonica | reverse complement strand
CAACTAGGCGGAGAATATCTTTGGCCCGTGAGATCAACTAAAAAATTTGGCTCTTCAAACAAATTTGTATGGTTCCTGATGATGACATAATTAATGTCGCATATTGAATCCCAACACGATGGCGTGCATTTCGATACTTGGAGTATGTAGGCCTATTATACTATCTTGTATGAGCTTACCGTTTTGTTTTCCACATCGTCGACTTCCGGTAACGTATCGTCGTTGAAACCTTCGTTTATTTTAAAACATTCTATTTTCTCCTGCAGTGAAAATTATAGACATTATTTAACATATGATTAAAATATAATGTTAGGAACATGTTGCTGTAATTGGTTTGGTTTGAAGGGTTGCGAATATGCATTTAATGTCAATAGCTCACCAATAGCATGATTTGATGCTTCCTACTACAGTAATCCTAATGATGATCCAATTAAAAGTCGAATTATTGAATCCCAAAGACGTTGTATGGTTCCTGATGATGACATAATTAATGTCGCATATTGAATCCCAACACGATGGCGTGCATTTCGATACTTGGAGTATATGTAGGCCTATTATACTATCTTGTATGAGCTTACCGTTTTGTTTTCCACATCGTCGACTTCCGGTAACGTATCGTCGTTGAAACCTACGTTTATTTTAAAACATTCTATTTTCTCCTGCAGTGAAAATTATAGACATTATTTAACATATGATTAAAATATAATGTTATGAACATGTTGCTGTAATTGGTTTGGTTTGAAGGGTTGCGAAT
>NW_022728939.1:0-864 GCF_011630105.1 Anneissia japonica | reverse complement strand
CACAAGTAATGAAAAGTGTTATTTTAACTTGAGTTACATACTGTAACAAGTTTTATTTTTATACTGTAGGTCTGGGTTTTGTATAATTACCTATGGCCTACTAACTACTAAAAATATACGCTTTCTGGGGAAAGCACAGAGAGTAAGGAAAAGTGCGTTTCTTCATCAAATGAAACAGGGTGACAGTTATTTTCAAATCAAGAGAAGAGCTGAGAATAGGCAGCTCTAAAATACTGGATGCCATAAGACCTGCCAAAATGGCAAAACACCAAATGAATGTATAAATGAGGCCTAAGCCTAGTTATTAATATTAGGCATAGTAATCTGCAAGTGCTTGATTACAAGGCTAGACCAAGTTAATTACATGTAATGCCGAAATGATTATTTATTACCTCTGATGGGCCTACATTTTTATCAATTATTGTTTTTGCTTATGTATTTCTCCGTCTATGTATTTTGTGTTGATGATGTGGAAATAAACTTTATATTGAATTGAATTATTATTATTATTATTATTATTATTATTATTATTATTATTATTATTATTATTATTAATATTATTAATATTATTAATATTATTAATATTATTATTATTATTATTATTATTATTATTATTATTATTATTATTATTATTATTATTATAGTTTGGCTAAGTTTAATAACGCCGGAATGGTATATTTTATTTATTTAATAATATTTCTCTTATCCACTCTTTTTATTTCATGCTTCAATTTTTTTTCAAAATTTCAATCAACGTCTGTATGTGAAGCGTGACTGTTGATGTCAGCCTAGGACCCTAGGGACCTAGGCCTAGTTTAAGGAGGGGCCTATGTAGGACTTAAACTCAGCCTGTAGTTAGACCTA
>NW_022728938.1:0-560 GCF_011630105.1 Anneissia japonica | reverse complement strand
CCCTGTAATAACTAATTCTATCGAACGCGACGCCAAAAGCATCGCACAAAAGCTAGGCCTTGATGGCAAAATCAACACCACAGCAACAACCGAGGCATTCATTACACTCAAAGACCATAAACCCAACTTCGCTAAATCTGAGATTGGAAAAATTAGCAAGCAGATATTAGACAGGATAAATGGGAAAATCATTACAAATTCAAACTTAAACCAATGGAAAAACACTACCGCTGTCTTACAATGGTTCAATAACATCAAGGATAAACATCAGTACTCGTTCATCGCTTTTGACGTGGTCGAATTTTATCCATCTATTTCTATGAATCTACTGAATGATGCATTAGACTTTGCATCCTGACACGACAATATCAGTGAAGAAGAACGTGAAATAATTTTCCATACTAAAAGGTCCTGCTTGTACAACTCAGGCGAAGCGTGGGGCAAAAAAACATCAACCACACTATTCGACATCACTATGGGCAGCTATGACGGAGTCGAGACATGCGAATTAGTAGGTTCCTTCCTTCTGCATAAAATCACAGAAAAACACGGTAGCAACT
>NW_022728937.1:0-1023 GCF_011630105.1 Anneissia japonica | reverse complement strand
CACGTACACAACTCTGCATTGCTCCGCCATCTTGTCAGCACTCTAGTTGTTTAATAGCTCTATGTTTACACCACACTACAGGCTGTGTCTCAATGCACTTTGCTTTGAAATTAAGAATAGGTAATAAAGTTAAGTGTATTCTTTTATAGAAATTTGTTTATATTACAATCTGTAAATACCTGCCAATATTAAGTGGGTTATTATTTTGATGGCCGGCGGCATAGACCTAGAGCTATTAAACAATTTTAATATTTATAAACTCGATCTAGGCATCTATTGTTTTTGTTCAAAACGACTGAGGGCGCTCGTTTCATAAACGAGAAGTAAAAACAAACGAGAAAGATATAATAGGCCTGGGATTCCTTGCTTGGCTGTGCATGCGTGTTTGTTATGTTTGCATGGATGTAAATTTGCCAGCAAATATCATTAGCCGGTGTACAAGATTGGGTATAAGCCATTTAGCTTATTTCTTTCATCTTATATTTATATGCGAGCCTAGGTAGGGCCTGGCTAGGCTAGTGACAGACAGGATATCTAGGCTAGGCCAAGGCTGTGTAGTAGGCTCGTCTAGTCTAGGCCTAGGGCCTACTGCAGTGCTAGTAGACACTAGAGTTGAGTAGGAGGAAGTGCTGCCTGCCTGCCTACTAGGCTTGGTTAAGACGTTTCGGAGTTATTTTCTCTCGTTAATTCATCTTTGAATAAAGTAATTATTTGAAAAATCTGATCTGGCGGACGTAATGTCTATGTCTAGGCCTATCTAGGCATCTAGGCCTATACATAGGTATTATCAATAGGTCTAACCTAATGATTTCCCTAGAAAGTTTCTCTAGCTAGGCCTAGCTATAATATGTTTAATATGATTAATCATTAATTTTATTTACAGAATATGGTTGAATTTCTTCAACTTGTATGCTTATCTCTAAATGTCTTAACAAGAACTTTTAAAAAGTTCATAAACATCAAACATGGAAACAAAAACTTTGAGAGATGGAAATTGGTAGCAGGATGGCTTCACACATACCT
>NW_022728936.1:0-727 GCF_011630105.1 Anneissia japonica | reverse complement strand
ACCGCCGTCATCGATTCCGCATGCCAACAGACGAGGGAGAGACAGCGCGATCTGCTGGACGACGGCACGAAGAAGATACTCGACGACGGTCGGTATCAGGCGCTGGTGGGTATGTGGGCGGCCGTCGGAAGAAGAAGGATCGACGAAAACAGACGGGTGACCGAGTTCATCGCTAACAAAGAGCGGTGTCGAGACGAGGATCCTCTCGTAAGACTTTGTCGCTTGAATGACGCGGATTTCAAGCACGCGGTTCAGAATCTCGGCGGCCGGGATTTCAGCGCCATGGACGACGCGGCGCTCGGATTCGACGACGTCGATTTGCAGAACAACGCAATGAGAACAGCTGGCATGGCATTCAGACTGCTCAATCGTCAGCTTGATCCGGACGGAGAACGTGCTATTCATAACGCAAAGAAACGCATGGTTGCCGTGTACGGTTCAAACGAGAAATACGACGACGATGACGAGGACGATGCGGTATCGGGCAGGGTGTCTACTCGGCGATTGACGCGAGGGCGCTATGACGATGATGATAACGACGACGGCAGCGGCAGTAGCAGCGGCGGAAAATTGGTGGAAATGGATCCTACCGCAATTCTAGTACATAGACTCGACGCATTCGAAGACAACAAGCGTATAGTAGACGACGTGATGGATCCCAACGAACGGCTGCCGGACGAGCGATGAACAAGGTTGTTAAGTTCACTAAGAAACAGTTCAGACTTTC
>NW_022728935.1:0-1119 GCF_011630105.1 Anneissia japonica | reverse complement strand
ATTAATCTAAATGTATCCAATCCCCCCTCCCCTCGAGAAGTGGTTGAGTCTGAAGCCAGTTTCAAACTTTCATTAATACAATACATTTTTGTTATTTTCATTTCTTTTTACTATTCATTTTCATTTTATATAAAATTGGGGTTTTTTTCATTATTCATTCATCATGTAGTTAATAGAGTATTTGAAAAGTTGCATGAGACACAAATGTGTCAGTTTATATTATTTTCAGTTTGATTCTTTCATTGCTTAAGATTTTATTTTCAACTTTATACATACTTTTTTCGTACTGTTGAAAATACCTCCAATCTCTTCAAATTATAAGATTTAATAGCAACAGCTTGATACCAAGGCAATTAAACAAAAGAATGATCATCTCCGCATGTAAATATAGCGTATGTCTAATGTATTTTGATCTTTAATCTGGCATCGACAATGCGACACTAGTTGCAAGTATAGCCGTCAGCGTTTAGTCTATGGTTACCATACGTTTTATGGCGTTGGTTACTTTATTAATTTCGGGCACTTCGCAATGTCTGTTACATCTGATTTCTTTTGACCATGAACTTGTTAAGTGCTTCTATAAAATACAATTTTATTTGTGACAATTGACCAACAAAATGACAGTACATGATTTTTATGACAACTGAGAGGTGCATGGCCAGGTTTTATGTTCCGTTGGTATTCCTAACACGCTTTTAGAATTTGAGTTGCCCTGGTTTTTGTGAGTAACCAAAGCGATTGAAGTCAAGCTTGTTGTAGGAGCTTGCAACGCTTAGAATGTCGATGTCAAATTTAAAACCTTTGAAGTCCCGAGATTATAGCGTTCTTTTGTTGGATTGCCTTGTTAATACTGACCCCCCCTGCTTTGAAAATCAATAAAGAAGAAAAGAAGAGATTTGCTAGTATAAATAACAAAATATAAATTGTGTTCATTTTTTAAATACCGATTGTTGAGTTTACTATGAATAATGATCAAGGAGTTCTGTTAAAAATTCTAGCATACAACAAACAGCAAAGACCATCATAACTAACTACCTGTAATTAACAGTAATAAAATTGCAATTTCTATTGTAGAAAATTTAGAAATATAGCATAGTTATTAATCCATAATTAAACCTG
>NW_022728934.1:0-2017 GCF_011630105.1 Anneissia japonica | reverse complement strand
TAGTGAGCACTTTTGTTTTATAATCACATATCACTCTTATGGTATCTGGTACAGATGGGGTGATTATATGAAAATATATCAAGAATATGAATCCTAAAACAATATTTCTTAATCAATTTGCATATAAAATACATCAGATTTAATTCATAAAATTTAATAGACCAGGAACAAAAATGTAACATCACACTTACTTCCATCTGAATATCCTTGTTGGCTCCTGATTGAATGAGAAGTCTACAAATATCAGTATGAGCATTTTGAGCACTTGTGTACAATGCTGTTACCCCATTCTACATATTATAGAAATATGAATATAAATGTTTAATAAGTGAGCACTTTTCCTTTGTAATCACCTATCACTCTTATGGTATCTGGTACAGATTGGGTACATCATTTATTTTTTAATTATCGTGCATTCCTAAGACCAATCGTTCATCATAGGTTAAGCATCCTTAGAACTGTGTATAAATGACTAAACTAAGAGAGATGATATTCTATACTCTCTTCAACCTATTCTATATAAAACATGTCGTTGCCCCATTCTACAAATCTTACGGTAACTGTTAGAAGTGGGGTATACATATAATAATAAAGAGTATGTCAACACATAAAGTTTATTAGAAAAGAAAAAAAAAATATACGACTTCGTCAATTAGCATAATGATATATAGGATTTACCAGAAACAAAAATGTAACAGCATTGCACTTACTTTCTTTTGAATATCCTTGTTGGCTCCTGATTGAATGAGAAGTCTACAAATATCAGTATGTCCCTTGAAAGCACTTCTGTGCAATGCTGTTGCCCCATCCTACATATTATAGAAACATGGATAAAAATGTTTAGTAAGTGAGCATTTTTCCTTTGTAATCACATATCACTCTTATGGTATCTGGTACAGATTGGAGTAAGTTAACTTGTTCTCCGGTGTTTTAGCTGTTTGTAGTAGACGTGTACGATTCATCAGATTTTTTATTTCATTTTTATCTTTTTGCTTTGCTACTTTTCTCATGACCAAAGAAGTACTTATCATTTCTTTCTCTTTGTTCAATCACTTCACTCTGGATCATATTGAGCTCTTTGAGCCTGTAATTAATAATATTTTTAAAATTCTTTTCGTTTTAGTTTTTTTTATTTTAGTTTTAATTCATCATTTACATCATGGTTATGAATCAGTTTTTCTTTTTACTGTTATTATTGTTATTGCTGAACTTTCTTTTTGTATTTTTTTTATAATTTATGGAATATTCTATAACTTACACTTCAAAATAATTCCATTTAAATCATTTTATTTAATGTGTTTTCTTCATTGTTTCAAATATTAATAATTTATTTTATTTCACATACAATAGGCATCGTCATTTAAAGAGTTAAAATTAAACTTCCACAGGATATGGCCTCGTTTTTCGGTAACCTAAAGTCAATTTTCATTGAAATGGCGTGACGATATATTAGAACCAATAGATGTATTTGATATGATGTTATAAAATTTATGCTGTTCATAGAGATGTAAACCGGTAGTCTAATCGTTTATACATTTGAATAACTTTTCTTTTCCATTTTTCTGGTTTTCCTTATGCCATATATCTGTTAGATGTACGATATTAATAATGAATAGTGTTAGTGTGTGAACTGTTTACATTATTTACTATGATTCTTATCCAGCAATTAATATCCCAACCTAGTATATATTTTTTTTCACTTTCAGCGTCAGTGAATAATTTTTGTTGTAGATTTCAAAAAATAATTCCTGGATTTAGTATAATATGGTGCATATACATTAACAAAAACATATGGAAAGCTAGTTAATTAGTCTGTAATTAAGGTTGATTCTGAATAATACTTCTCTGCTAAAAGAAGTACCGAAACTATATAAAAAAAATTACCATACCATATAAACTCAAATTGATTTATCTTATTGTGGAAAAAAAAAAATGTGCAGAAAAAAATAAACAAAAATCTACTCTTCGGTCGGTTGTCATTTGAATAATTACTTTGTTTATTAGCTTATTTAAACCC
>NW_022728933.1:0-836 GCF_011630105.1 Anneissia japonica | reverse complement strand
TAGGCCTATTCTTTCACCATCATTACACATTGAGGCCCTTCTTTTAGGTAAAACGATCTATCTTACATTTTCTTTCTCAAGTTTTGGGACTATTATGTTTTTAAATAACTTAGAAGGCAAAGGAGGGCAAGCACAAGCTTCAACCCTAACAAATGCGCGCGAAGCGCGCGAAAAATGTTTTTGTGCTTTTAATTCTAATTTCGTCGGAATTGATCAAAAATCCCTAATTGTGCAATTTTTAGAGGAAATTGGCCTACCTCAACAAGAAATGCTCTTATGTTATATATGGCCACACTCGTTTTTTTTTTAAACTGAATATAAGTATTTTCCTTATGGCTTTATTTTATAAGAGACAACATCATTACACATTGAGGCCCTTTTTTAATAGGTTAAACGATCTATCTTAAATTTTCTTTCTTGAGTTTGGGACTATGTGTTATAACTTAGAAGGCAAAGGTGAGCAAGCACAAGCTTTAAAATAGAAAATGCGCGCGAAGCGCGAGAAAAATGTTTGTTTTTTAAATTCTAATTTCGTTGGAATTGATCAAAACTCCCTAAAGTGTGCAATTTTTAGAGGAAATTGGCCTACTTCAACAAAATATGCGATTTAAAATTTGAGATTTTCGGGCACTTTCCCGGGTGAAAAGGGCATTCAATGGGGAAAGACTTTCCACAGCTGGATATTTTCCCCTTGTCCCCCGGTTATTACGCCACTGCGGAGAATACCTGGCGGCTTAGATCAAATGCGCTATGGACACTTTTTGAAGTGGAAAATGGGTTGCAGGCAGGGGTATTGTGATATCTGTTCATTATATCTTCCTTTTTATTCTTGTCTT
>NW_022728932.1:0-726 GCF_011630105.1 Anneissia japonica | reverse complement strand
ATGTCCAGCCACGCTCCAAACAAAACCAAGCATACGCTTAGCTTTGGAAACAATGGCATGGACATCATCAGAACCGCGCGTGCTTCGTGAGGGTCAAAGTACGGCGGATCACCTAACTCGTCCTCAGTGACGAGTTCAAATCTAGTTATAGTTTGTATATGCCTAGGCCTAAACTAGGGGCCTAGGTCGCGCCAGGCAGTTAGTATTCCGTATTCTCTACATACATACATACAGTACTCAGCAGTACTGCATTAAATGCTAGGCTATGCCTACACAGGTAAGACAAGTTGGTATTAAACAAACCTATTTAACGCCACTATTAAGATCACCACTTTCAAGACTTCCTTATCCAAACCAGCAAACATATCTTTTTGAAAGATTCATTCTTCAAAAATGCTTTCGACTTATTTTACTATTATTATTGAATATTTTCGCCAGTCCTAATTTTTTATTTTCCGCTCGCGACGACCATTCTCATCAGTAGGCTAATGTCGTTACCAGCTCGTTACGGTTGAGTGAATCAGCTGACTCTCTGTCTAGTGCAAATTTCCGAAATAAAAACTGGGACAAATCGTTATTTTACACATAATTGAGACATTTTCATAAGTGAAAACCCATATAAATGAAAAGAACGGCCAAATTTACATTGGAATATCTAAATTTTGACACGATTTTTTATGGGGTTACCGAATGCAAGCCTTTGAAAGTCGGTACATTTTAGGAAAT
>NW_022728931.1:0-1076 GCF_011630105.1 Anneissia japonica | reverse complement strand
GTAAATGAATGTGTAGCATATGTATAAGTATTAGGATTATCTTTTAGTTTAATTATCAGTTACAAACAATTACCAATGCCCAGATTGTGTATAAAACAATGACGATTTCGGTTTAACACTGTTATTTTAATAGTTTTTAACTGATTAAATTCTTTATTGGGACTTGGAAAGTAACGAGTTAAGGACCTACGATCTTGATACTTTTTTTTGTGTGTATATTTACACTTACTTGGTACTACCGTTATCACCAACTACAATGTTATCACAATCAGGTATAGGCCTACTACTAATAAATACTATCATCAACAACAGAAATAATGATGACGATATATAATTTTCTCAATAGTAATAACAAATACTGTTTTCGATACATTTGTTTTATTCGGTCTTGTACTTCACAGATATTCGGATAGTTTAGTATCTGCTGCATTATGGAACGTGTTCTAAATAGTTTATTTTCGCTAACTAATTATATTGTTTGTTCTTTTTCGTTTTCAAGGTATTTGCATTATAACAAAATAACAAGTCTGAAAAAGGGTGTATTCAGTGGTTTAATAATCGTTTTTTGAATATTACGATGTCGTGTCTGACTAACCAAATGTAGAATTTCTTTGTAGGCCTTACATATAAATCAATTACAAACCACTGCTTAAACTCACGTATTATCGACAATACACCAAATGAGTTATCGATCACAAACAAATTATACAGACTACAAAATTAATAATTTAATATATATTGTGATTTGATCACATGACGAGTATTAATTACTGAGTATGAAAATCATACCAATTACTGGTTTTATGATAATCGATTCCATATCAAGAATCTATTACTTTACAAACAATTACTTTTACACCACTTATCATATTCACACATTACTTATTTCACATAAAAAATTTAAATATTGCCTTAAAAGTTAAAAAATATCAAAACGGAGACAGCAATAACAGTAAAAAAAAAAAAGACATAACAGTTAGACAAAGCACAAAACAAGAAACAAGAGAGAATCTCCTCGGAGGCATTTTATTACACGATTTCTTTATTCATTTATTTATAGGACTACATTCATTGAG
>NW_022728930.1:0-1001 GCF_011630105.1 Anneissia japonica | reverse complement strand
TTATGGTTAAATTAAGACATATAGTTAAAAGGCAAATGGGGAAAACCCCATTAAACGACAAACAGCCATATAATGCAAAACAATTTAAAATTAAAATTATAACGGAACAGTAGAGAAAATCCGATCACAATGACAAAATAAACTAAGCATCCACTGGAAGGAATCCCAATATCTGCAGACGGATCCGTTTCGGCCTTCCAGGCCTCATCAGTGCAGCTAGGGTACATACCCAAACGAAACGTTCGACCAGCTTAGGTAGGGCCCAAACTAGTCCCACGACCACTAATGATTACAGAGCCAAACCAAGGCAATATATATACACAGCCTATGTGTGAATGCAAATAGTAAATAGTGGAATACAAGCTATGCGGCTCGGTTCTAGTAGATACAGAGAATATTTTGTCATTCTTAACGCGTTCTACAAAATTCTTACGAGACAGCACTAGTCCGTGAATTTGTGAACAAGATCGGAGATCTAAAGATGCAATCTCTACCGTGCATCAATGGCGGCGCTGGATCTCAAAAGAGATTCTTAAATAATATAAAGTTAAAAGGCAAATGGGGAAAACCTCATTAAACAGCAAACAGCCATATAATGCAAAACAATTTAAAATTAAAATTATAACGGAACAGTAGAGAAAATCCGATCAGAATGACAAAATAAACTAAGCATCCACTGGAAGGAATCCCAATATCTGCAGACGGATCCGTTTCGGCCTTCCAGGCCTCATCAGTGCAGCTAGGGTACAGACCCAAACGAAACGTTCGACCAGCTTAGGTAGGGCCCAAACTAGTCTCACGACCACTAATGATTACAGAGCCAAACCAAGGCAATATACAAGTTTGAAAGGCAAATAGGAAAAACTCTAAAACAGCAAACGGCCATATAATGCAAAACAATTTAAAATTAAAATTAAAACGGAACAGTAGAGAAAATCCGATCAGAATGACAAAATAAACTAAGCATCCACTGGAAGGAATCCCAATATCCGCAGACGGAT
>NW_022728929.1:0-1350 GCF_011630105.1 Anneissia japonica | reverse complement strand
TATATACCATGGTACATAGAGACATAGAGATAAACTCTAAACAGTCATGCGGTAATGCTGTAGAGATACACTTTGAACGTTGAAGAGGAATCTGAGAGTGTGGGTTGCCCCAGAACCGTCTGCTGTCTATTCTTTGGGAATTCAAATCCGATTAGAGCAACTCATCCTATACATTCATACCTATACATATGTATTATGTATATATACTATATATATTATGTATATATACTATATATAGGCCCATATAATAATAGATACATATATTTTTCGTCCTTGGCAGGGTTGTTAGCAGAGCATGTATTGGACTGTAGAGCAGACAACAGCGCAGCAATATCACAATCCGATTCAAAAACAAACTCAATCAGGGGACTGCATAGCAACACGACGCTAAACAGTTGCTCCATGGCTACCTAGCAAAGGTCAAACACAAATTATTGTGTAAATTATACAAGTAAACATTAATGCAATATAAATATCCATTCGTAATAGATTGTACATATATATGTGATGGTTGGTCTACAATGTAACTATGTGTGTATATATACTGTATGTGTACTTGGGTCTATATACTAATATAATACAGTATAAGCCTATGTATGTATATATTAACTTAAATTTACCTAGTACAGTATGCTGTATATTTATAGCCTATTATCGGTTTGGATTCCTTAATGAAAAGGGTGTAAAATGTATACAATTTATATAAGGTTTAAAATTCAAACAGAAAAACAAACATTTTGTGTATATATTATGTACATTGTGTTTAAGATACAGAGTAACTGAAATGACTACCAAATCATATCGAATCAACACGGGCGAACACGACACATTATATAAAAATTACTATAAGATGCAACAGTGCCTTAGAAGTTGAGATTTATGTGGGTTTTTTTTATAAGGATTTGAATCCTGATCATGAAATAGGAGCCAAGCATCATAGCAATCAAATCATAACTCTTAAAGAGTAGGTATAGGCTGCTGTATACTATCCGAATTTTACGAAGACGATGTAGACTTTGTCTAATGAAGTAAATGATTTAAACTGAAATAGGCATAGGCCTACACCTGAACAAAATGTTGTATTTAGTATGAGATGAAGTTTGATAGTGTGTGAGTAGAATTCGTTTTTTAGCGCTAAATTTATTCTTTACATTATTGTTGAATTTTAGTTTCACAGTACATAGAGACACCTAGTATCAAGTTTTTAACCTTATTAATAATATTAAGGCTTGATTTACAACAAGAGACACGCTACTTACGCGGCTAAATTACTCTAGTGTGAATTAAGATGAATGCAAAGTAAAAAAATTGCCTGTTATTAGGCCCACTCTCTCTCTCTCTCTCTCTCTC
>NW_022728928.1:0-1281 GCF_011630105.1 Anneissia japonica | reverse complement strand
ATGATAATGTTTCATGTCCATTATCAACGTTGTAGGCATGGATTTGTAAATATTATGACATAAATCATAATGTATTATTATAATGAACTATAGTTCATATTCATATTCTGTATTTACTTATCTTATGTTATGTGTCTAGTAACACAGATGGCACTTTGATCCAAATTCACGGCTGTCATGTAGCCCGCCCTCAAGTCTATAACGCATTCAATCTATTCCAACAAGATTTTCAGTGAGTAGCGCCTAGCGTTGTACGTATCCAACTTAATCTTATTTTCATTATTATTCAAAAATCAATTAAAGCATGGGATATTCACCTAAAAGAAATACAACATGCTCTTAACGTCTAATGGGGCAGGGGGTAGCATGAACATTTTAAATATATATACTATATATATATATATATATAGAAAACGTCTCAAGGAAATTAACGCAACACAGACAGTACGGTATATCATTATTAAAATTAGGTGTAGGCCTTTCGCTCATTATTTGCACTGTATAAAAATATTTTTTCTAACTGAAAAGTAATGATTATCATATCACTATTGAGGAATTACTTCTCATCAATAGACTATAAAACAACAAACTACACAATGCGATTCAAAGTCATTCTCTTCAACAACAGACTATAACGACCCCCCGGTTTGTGTTCTCAACAGAATCGAATTGCATATAATGTTCATGTATTTAATAATTCACGGATAACTATCCGCATTGTTGATTAATTTAGCAAGGTAGCTTTACAGTTGTGTTACAGTAACACCTTTAAGGCCGCAGACTCCGATATAATCATTTCAGTGATAAATCGACTGATCAACGACGGTAATTCGTATTGTTTCTTAGCCGACATGACGTGTCATATTACAGACGTTTGAATCGAACGCGCGTGGATAAAAGGTGGATAACACATCGATACAATTGTTAACTATTACATTAATTGTTTGATAATAATAAGAAGTCTATTTTAGATCAAACACACTTATATTTTACTGATTGAGTCTTTAATTAAAATCGCATTAACGATTATATTCTAAAACAGTTACGTGGTTCTGAAAAGGCTTTGCGTAAGAGCGATATAAGAGAGCCGACAGTGCAGCTGTTGAGCCGTATCTGTTACTGCAGTAAAGAAGTCAAACTATTCAGTGTGCGATAATATGAAGTTGGCAAACAAAGTATACAGAGTAATTAACAAAGTCCAATCAAAATATCTATATACATATATACACACACACATATATATGTATATATATATATAAGATATATATATATATTATATAA
>NW_022728927.1:0-641 GCF_011630105.1 Anneissia japonica | reverse complement strand
CTTTCGAAAGGTTTTTAGCGACGCCTGATCACGCCCACTTTTTTCTCGTCGGGGGACTCATCAGCACCCCCCCCCCCTGTCGGGGATCCTGGAACGCGGGGATCCTACTGGATCCGCCCCTGCTTAACGCTGATTAATGCACTCTGGTACTTTACATTAATTTTCGTAAAAGTCTATTTTACGAACCAGTCGAATGAAAATACTCAACGAAATTGTAGTCAACAAGAACCGGTCGAATATAAGAATTCGATCCAACTCGGCCACAAGTCAACTCGACCACAAGTCAACTCGGCCACAAAAAGTTTGGCTACAGTCAACTCGGCCACAAGTCATCTCGGCCACAAATCAACTCGGCCACAAGTCATTTACTGGTACTACATTGTACTAATTTTTATTATTATTGCTGTTATTATTGTTGTTGTTTTTTTTACCGTTAGTTTTAATATTAATTATTAGTCTTAGCATTAACATTATATATTGCTCCAATTTTTGCTGATATTATTATTATTATTACATATATATATATATAGTACATATATTTATAGTACCATATAAATAATAAATAATTTTCGATTTTTTATTATTATTCATATTATTATTATTATTATTATTATTTATTAGTCTTAGTATTATAATTTTAA
>NW_022728926.1:0-655 GCF_011630105.1 Anneissia japonica | reverse complement strand
GTTCGCATTTGGTGAATGGGCATAGATTTACAGGATTTCATTGCCGCGTGTAATCGTGCTCTCAGCGGGAAGACAGAGTGAAGACCAAATCGCTCGTTTCCGTGCTGCGCAGAGAAAGCCCTCGGTGCGCAGAGAGCAGCCGGCTGAAGTCGCGCTTTCTCCGGCTGCCGAGCTGCCCGAGTCCGCGGTTCACGGAGATAAGCGGCGTCCGCGGAGAACAGCGATTCAAACCTGTGGCTTGCAGCCGATCCCGCACTGCTTCGGAAGCGCCGCTCGGCGAGCCTCGGGGAGGAACAGACTGCCCGCGCGCTGAGCCAGGCACCCGAAGCTGCCAGCTACGCCTGCTTCCCTCAGCTACCTTCTCTGAACTGCTCCACCGTCCTGAGCTAGGAGTTGCAAGGGAAAAGGAAGGGAAAACGAGAAAGGAAGGAAATAAGGAGAGGGGCAGAAAGGAAGAGCTTAGGGGTTCGGGTGAATTTGATAGCTAAGGGTTCGGGTGAATGAATTGGCTAGGATTGGGGTAGGGGAAGGTATAGAGTTCTTTTTAGAGTTAGTTGATGGCAATGTGTTGGAGTCCGGGATAGAGGCATCCTAGTATTAGAGTTCGCATTTGGTGAATGGGCATAGATTTACAGGATTTCATTGCCGCGTGTAA
>NW_022728925.1:0-667 GCF_011630105.1 Anneissia japonica | reverse complement strand
CTTAACCCCTTATTTTAAGACTTCTAGATACGCCACTGTCCTCATCATTATCGTCATCATCATCATCACCACCATCATCATCATCACCATTATCATCATCCCTAATATTATCATCGATATCATCATCAGCAGCAGTAGCAGCAGTAGCATCATTATCATCATCATCACCACCACCAACACCACCATCATTATCACCATCATCATCGTCATCAATATCATCATCATCTTCGACAACATCACTACCACCTTTGACATATTGCCTACAGCATTTATCAGCCAAATGTTACTAGTCATTTCTAAAACGATTTCTCGGCTCAGCATGTCTCAACAAAATGTCAATTTATGATGTATAATCTTGTTAAGATGCTTCGTGAATTCGCGTGGACTCACGACGTTTTATTGACAGAACGTGATGTGATAATAGTGACCCTGGGGCCTTTTGGCAATGAACTTCATAGCAATCAATTACTGGCGAACATAGTGTATTTTTTGTAATTGATTTTACTACTAACGTTTTGTGGTACGTCATCGTCATCATTGCCATGGTAACCAACAATGTTTCTATAATTTGCAGTATCGTCTCTTGTTTTATATAGGCTATTTATGGTAATTCTGCAAGTATACTTGACATTTGCATTTTTACGGCAAGTACAGAATAAATTATATA
>NW_022728924.1:305-722 GCF_011630105.1 Anneissia japonica | reverse complement strand
TAGGCTTCAATTGGCAGATGTTTTAGGCCTAGCCTACTAGAGCCTAGTCTGGCTAGGCCTAGTAGCCCTCCTAACTTAGGCCTAGGCTAGGCCTACTACTGCACCAGTGGCCGCCTACAAAACGTCTAGCCCCAGCTTTAAAAGACCAAGGCCTATCAAAAAAAAATATTGAACAAATCATTTATGTAAAATTGAGTTTCTGTTATGGCCTTTTCGTTGTCTTATAAACGCTGATACACTGAGACGCTGATACACTGAGACGCTGATACGCTGGGACGTTGATACGCTGAGACAAAGATGCCGTCATTGAAATTCACCGCAAAGTCATAATGCACTGAGTGGAATCGAAAGTGCAGGGTTCTCAAGTACTACGGAACGTCCGTAGTTTAAATACAGAAATTCGGCCCAATTACGGAC
>NW_022728924.1:0-275 GCF_011630105.1 Anneissia japonica | reverse complement strand
ACGGAAATATAGATAAATACTACGGAAATACATATAAACTACGGAAAATTACAATAGAGCCTATATTTATGGGAAAGCCCCAACATTTCACGATAAAAATACGAGTTAAAAATACGTAACAGTCTGCTAGCTCAAACAAAAGCAAGCAGAACAATACAACAGTGGTGTGGTGAGCGTGATGGCCAATCAGAATCGTGTTTAGAGCAAGAACTCATGACCTTATATTATGCAAAAACTTTTTCGATGCTAAAAATAACAGTCTACTCAATTTGCAT
>NW_022728923.1:0-649 GCF_011630105.1 Anneissia japonica | reverse complement strand
AGAACGGGCAGATCAGGTTGCGCTGGCTCATGTCGACGGCGTGCGTCTACCGCGCCGACGGCGAATCGGCACCATGCGGCGTCCGCCTTCGAAAAGAGGACGGCTCCGTCGTCACCGTCGCGCTGATGCCTTTCTCGGTGGTGAAGCTCTGCGACAAGTTTGACGTCGAGGAGGAGGAAGCCGACGCGACGACGACGACGGAGGAAATGAGACGAGCGCTTTCGGCCATGCCCTTCTGCTCGGAAGACGGACGGTGCGCATTCATACCGAAGAACGACAGGAAGAGAGCTTTCACCTGCGAGTCCGACGTCCTGACCCAATTCTCGGCCGTCGGCCGCCTCCGAGGAGCCCTCGCCGAACCGACGCACGACGAACGACCGAGGACCGAGGTCGTCGCGAGCATCAAACCGACAGACGAGAGCCTCGCCAAGAAATTCGGCCAGTGCCTATTCGGCCGATTCTTGGCGAGGGCCGTCGCATCGTCTCCTGGAGACGGCAAGTGGAGACGCGTCCTGAAGGTGATGGACGTTTCGGCTGCCGTCGCGTCGACGCGAACCAAGATCGGCGAAGCGTCGAGGAGGGAGAAGAATTTGGTAAGGGAAATCGAAAAGGAGACCAGCTGCACCCTGACCAGGAGCGTTTCGAAAGA
>NW_022728922.1:0-672 GCF_011630105.1 Anneissia japonica | reverse complement strand
ATTGAATTGGCTCCGAAGCTTCCAGGTATGGGGACACCCCGTACCACAGAACCTTCTCATAGGGCGTGTTTCTACTGATAAACACAAAATAACTGCTTTTTTAATGAGTGTCCAGACGGCCTACCCGCATTGCAACAGCATTTTAGCTTTTACAAAAATCAGTTTTCGCGTTAGAAATTACGTCACCATTTTGTTCATATTTCACGTGAATGATGACAAGGAGGATACTGTGTGCGGCAAGAAAGCGAATGCTTTTGGCTGTGCTCATCAGCATAACGAACGAGAACAACGGTAGGCCCAGAAGAGTGGAACGACCTTGGCTAGGCATAGGTCCAATATCCCCCCAAAAAATTATTACAAAAGTAATTTTGTCGCTCCACATGTTTGTTGAAGTTTTAGCTTGTAGGATTAGGACATGAACAAAAGGAATAATCATTTTGAAAGTTCACGCGTGATGCAATCTCGCTTTGCAGTGGTTTAACCTGGAGGTCACATTTCACCTGATAATCGCTTTTTGTGTTGCAGCTATCCTTTGCATGTTTTTAATCGATTTTTTTTAATCGCTTTTTTGAGAACTGTACCCATTTCTACAGGGAGAAAAAAAGCGATTTTATTTTATTACACTGCATTTTAAGATTTTTTGAAGGCAGACTTGGGAATTTTAGAGATTTA
>NW_022728921.1:0-693 GCF_011630105.1 Anneissia japonica | reverse complement strand
ATCACGAAGGTTAGGTGGTCTGCGATAGGCTATGAACGGTGTATCCGGAAAAACAGACCTAAGAAGTTCTGTGGTCTGAAGAATAGGCATATGACATGTTTCTGAATTATAGCCCTTAGTGGTGGTAACCTATGGTGATAGCTGTGACCAGTGACACTCTGGTCGATCGTTGACGTGGTTTGTACGTCAGTGTTTGAGCACGAGGTATGTCCTTTGCTTTTTTTTTTATAGCATTTTCAATGGGTCCTCGATGATAATTTCTATTCCGGAGATGTCCGGATAGTTCTTCTGTTCGATTTTGAAAATCTAAATCCAAAGAACAAATGCGTCTCATGCGCAATGCTTGGCTGTACGGAATGTTTTTTGTACAGTGCGGGAAGTGACAGCTGCTAGGGAGCAGGTACATATGCTTATCCGCGGGTTTATGTAAGAGATCAGTTTTAAGTGCACCATTCCATGGTCACAGTGGTGTCCAAAAATATACACTGCTTGTGGATTTGTTAGCAGTGAATTTGATTGTGGGATGAGCCGAATTAATGTTCAATAGGAACGTATCCAAACTATCTTCACCATGGTTCCAGATCATGAAGATATCATCAATATCAAACGAAACCAAACATCTGTTTTTTTGGGCTGTAGGGACAGGAAATTGGCCTCAAATTGTCCCATAAATAAGTTAGCAAAAGATGGAGC
>NW_022728920.1:0-1436 GCF_011630105.1 Anneissia japonica | reverse complement strand
CCACCATGGTTGGACATTTTATGATTATGGCACCTCTAGATAGCCAGAAATAGCACTCTCAGACTGGATATTTGATTACAATTTTGTTTTTTTCTCCATTTTTTTTATTTTTAAAAATCTAGGGGAGTCGGGGCTGCACCCCTTGAATGCTCCACTTTAGTTAGGCCTATGCTTTATCACATTATTATAAGATCTTGTAGGCAACGTTAGGGCCGATGGAGCTGACTGGCATAGACTGACAATAAAAAATCTTTTTATTGTCAAAACAAAAACGTTTAGTCAGCAAAGTACCTCTTTTAGGCTAAACCAGACCTAAGTGTGGGGTATACAGTTCATTGTTGGGGTTTTTTTACTGTGCCAACTTGCTTATTCGGGTACTTCGGTACTGGTACTATTTTCTGAAATTATAATTTTTGGTTCAGTGATTCAACATAATTGCAATGTTCGTATTGCTACACTAATCCGGTTGGTTAACATAATACACTTTGTAATGTGTTAAGAATTATTCTAATCGATTTGGAAATCATGGGAAAATAACATAGGCCGACTGCTGTTTTTCTCCTTCTATATTTTCTTACACAGGTCAACAGTTACCAAATAGGCCCACCCCCTCTAGGCCTTGTTGATATCCTAGTTCAGTAGCGGGGAAGCGCGTCTGTTTTCCCGCCTGTGTAAGTTTTCTCCAGGGGCGCATTATAAATCAGCTTTAAAAAGTGTTGATTGTTTATTATTTCATAGAAACTGGAACTGCAAATCCAGTTTCCGTCGAGTCTGTTCCTTGTGAAAATGCTTTTTAATGCAGATCTAATATGGAGACAATCAAAAGTAACATAGTACAGCCTGACCCTCATTCAAACAGGATAATATTGTTCGATGTATTATTTACCTGAGAGTTTTATTATACACGGTGGGATATCTTGCACGTCCTCAAGAGGACCACTCCTCTTCCATCCCCTATACCAGGAACTTATTATTAAATTATATTCAAGATATAAAATGTACTACACTTTTTGTATAAGAACCAGTAAAATGTTTGCACGGGCTTAGTGTTCTTCTTCTTCTTCGTCTTCTTTTTCTTCTTCTTCTTCTTTTTTTTTATTTTTATTTTTTGGCCAATTTCAGGTTCAAAATGTTTTTATTTGTTCTTATTTTACACACTTTTCAAAGATAGAAAACTATTGTACCGCAGTACCGTATATTAGTATGTACTGTATTACAGAGGATATTACCCTGTTTCCTTAACTCCATGTTTGTATTTTTTATTTCACCCCGATCTTGTTCTTATCTTGTTCCTATTTTTAAAGTAATTTCAGCCTCATTGTTTTTATAAAATGTGTTCTGTATATAATAGGCATTTAGTGTCAATTGGTTCTATGGTGTAATGGTTAGCACTTTGGACTTTGAATCCAGCGATCCGAGTTCAAGTCTCGGTAGAA
>NW_022728919.1:0-600 GCF_011630105.1 Anneissia japonica | reverse complement strand
AAGTTAATTAAAATTTAACAATGATAAACCATAGATAAACTGAAATTTTGTTTACTTGAATTTTTTTTTGTGTAGTCTCAGCACACAGTTCACATTAATGTGTTCTATGAAACTCATAATATAATCAAAGTCATGGATAATTGTAATGCATTTCAATTCATGAGCCATAGGCTACTGTCACTGAAAGAATTGAAGGGAAAGGGTATAAAATAATTTTATATGAAACACAGTATGATAAAATAAATAAAATATAATACTAGTAGATCATCTGTGTCTAGTGATTGAACCTAACTTACATGACACTCAATAAATGGGGCCATGGACTTATAGCATATGTATATCTTTGATTTTAAAAGGCTCACTGCTACTTCATAAACCAGTGCCAACAATTTGTGTAACCACCACATAAGCTGTCCAGGCCTGTTAAACTTTTTGTCGGTCCCCTATTTATTTATTTATTATATTTACTTACTTTTTATTTAATTCTTTAAATTTTAGTACTTATATTTATTCAATTTCTTATTTTTATTTTTTAAAATTTACTTATTTGTCTATTTTATTATAAAATTTATTTAATTTTTAAAATGCCACCAACAAAAT
>NW_022728918.1:0-574 GCF_011630105.1 Anneissia japonica | reverse complement strand
TTGAAGCAGGGGACTTCCAGCAACGATACTAGAAACACAAGATGAGTTCTCCACAGAAAAAAAAAAAGGTTTCCCCGAAATGCATGGTGGGAATACAAACAATTGGGCGCCGCGTACGACTGGATCCAGCGTGACCACTCACAATTTTTGATATACCCAATGACTGGGTCGAAATTACCCAAGATTCAGCAAAAATTGCCCAAAATTACCCAAGCTTCCGGAAAATGCATTAAAATAAAAAAAAACCCCGTGTTTTTCGCATGTATAGTTTCCCTTTTAGTTCAATTTATGAACCATTGTTTATTGTAATTGTTTGTGTTAATTATTAAAATTAATATTCATGAGGTGCTAATACGGATAGAAAAATACGCCCTCAGTCGGCCAGTGTTATCAGTAGATCAGTGATCAAGTTTTATTATGTAATGCATTAATTAGGTAAAATCAATGGCAACGCAAATCACAAAAAACACTTCTGAACCCAAGTTTATAGCAATTAACAATGTTATGTACACTTCGTTGAGTTTTGCTTACTTGGATGAACTGAAATATACTTTGTTACTTCTTAATTCTTCCT
>NW_022728917.1:0-1387 GCF_011630105.1 Anneissia japonica | reverse complement strand
TTGCACGTTTCCACTGGGGTGGAACTATTCCTTCTTTAAATGACGTGTTCAAAATATCCGTTAAATGTTTGCTCAATTCATAAGAAAACTCACGTATAACCCTTGCCGGCAAACCGTCTGGACCACTTGCCTTTTTTCGACCGATTTTCAATAATCTAGAGTAAACTTCCCAAGGGAAAACCTCTGGCAACACTTTGGCGGCTGGCAAGAATGCAAGTAAATTGGAAATGTTCAAAGGGGCGATGTCGTTGCCAATTGAGATAAAGTGATTATTAATAGTGTTTGCCACATCCTTAAAGTTGGTGTGGTCAACATCGGGTGGGGGAATTATACAAGTAAGAGGTTCCTTAGCCGTCGTCATCACTCTAATTTGGCGGTACCATTCGGCGGGATTAGAATTCTTGTGTCTCTCAACTCTATTTTTGTAATACACATACTTGTCATTCCTTATTGAACGCTGAACTTTGTTTCGATAAAACTTCCATAAAGGTGGTTTTGACGGCTGAAAAACTTGTTGTCGTCGGCGAATTAAATCTTTAGTTTTGGCAGATATCCATGGTTTATCTGTAATGTGTTGCTTAATCTTAATTATAGGGAAGTACAGGTACATACGTTCATTGAGAATTCTATAAAATAAGTTAGCTGTATTAGATGCTTGGAAAACGTCAGACCAGTCATGAGCAACTATCCATGATCCAAATTTACGAATCCCAGAATCATAATTGGGCGAACCGTGCGGATTATATTTGGGCACTTTTTGGCCGTGGAGTTATTTTTAGGGAGCCATACAACTGTTGAATGGTCACTTAAACCGATTGGCGACCCTATAGTGGGACGTGTATACAGCTTATCTAAGTTCGTTAAAATCTTGTCTAATATGGCATTTCCTCTTGTTGGGCGATCTATTATTTGAATCAGATCGTTATCCTTGTATAACTGAGTAACATCTAATCTGTTAAAATCTCCTAGGATGCATATTCCAAAATTCATGTATCTGCTACGCAAGAAATCAAGAGTATCTTGAATATGGTAAAGCATGTAGTTGTAGGTGTCATTGTCATTGTTTGGTACATTTAAAGTTCTAGCATTAATATCTTGATTCACGTACAGGGCTACCCCTCCTCTTATGCGATTGTCTCGAGTTTTAGAAAACAAGGTATAGCCATTTATTTGATAAAAGTCAGTAGATCTGTTGGACATGAACCACGATTCTGACACTGCACAAATGTCATATTTGTTAACCATCATAACTGAACGAAATTCGTTCATCTTATTATTAGGTGAGCGAGGATTACACAGGTAGAAAGATGGCAACGTATATACATTAACAAGACTAACAGATTTTGAGTTCAAACACTGTACATTAGTAAGGTATTTTGTAATAACT
>NW_022728916.1:0-557 GCF_011630105.1 Anneissia japonica | reverse complement strand
CATCATAAATATCTTGTATTTTTAGTAACGTACACTTGAGGTGAATGTACGGTACTGTAGTCATTGGTCATAGATACCGGATTATTCCTATATACATTTACATTTTAACATCCTCTTCATCTTCAATACAAACATCCTATGATGATGATCGAATGGGTTGTATAGATACAGGAATGACAAGGCTGCATGCAAAATTTAATGACAGTATAATGAATCCATGATCTTTAACCTGTGATGACACTTATTGACAAAGCACTTGAGTTCTAAACCACAGTAGTAACTGTATGCTGAAGTACATTAATAATAAACAAACATGCTAATTTTGTAATTTGTTATTCTTTGTGTGTTAATGACCTATAGATCACTGACGAAGGTGTTTTGCCATAGTCATGTGATCAATGTATTATGTACTACCTTGAGAAGATTCAAGAGGTTACGAGTTTGGACTTATATCTATGCAATATACCTTGGAAAAAATTCCAGGTGGATTATCAACTTTGGCCCCAACTCAACAGAGAACCAAACAACAGATAGTCAGAAACATAATGGGGACCTAC
>NW_022728915.1:0-829 GCF_011630105.1 Anneissia japonica | reverse complement strand
ATCCATCAAAATAATGCACAACATAAGATGATTTTTTTGTGTGTGTATACAGTGCCCTATTGAATATACTGATAGTTTTAGTAGAACGATGTTGTTGAGATTTAGCTATCAGAACGAGTGCAAAAACTTGATTGGTGAATACTGTACTCAGAAATGGTTTATTACGAATCAAACAGTATTATTCGTTTATCACATGCCTAACACAGTGTTTTTCACATTTTTTTTTATTGATATTTCATGTCACGTTTTAAGTATGACCAACCTAATATTATTGTCTACAGTGTAATAAATTCACAAATTATATTAATAAAATATGAACAATATGTGTGTGTGTGTGTGACATTGCATATCCGATTACATACACAACATTTTATCCTGGAGTAAACAACCCAGACAGTTTATCTTAATTAATGCACGAACACAATCGCGTTATTGACTTATTTATTTTCGTTTTTAAAGTGTTGTGTTTAAGAAAAGGTTTATTACCAATAAAATGCTTTAATTATATGAATTTGTAGACATACAGTATTCAGCATACTATAGAAATAGTATTAATTAATGTCAGGTTCTCTTATATTACACAGTTAAATATTATATATTTAATTATCATTATTCGATCTGTAATAATCGATATAGCCCACTCGTACTAATCCTACCACTGCTGCTACTACCGCCGCTACTGCTACTACTCATACTACTGCTACATGTTAAGACATTACTCTGCATTTTATATCGTTAAACAGAGTCAAATTATTGAGCTTCGTTATTATTATTATTATTATTATTATTATTATTATCATTATTATTATTATTATTACAAATACATATG
>NW_022728914.1:0-1027 GCF_011630105.1 Anneissia japonica | reverse complement strand
ACGAACTCTATACTACTACTGTACTATATTATTTGATGAAATAAGTGAATAAAGCGTACATAAAAATTAGGAATAGGGATCATAAGCAAAAAATACATAGGCCTATGTTCGTTAAAAATAGTTTCCTCAGATGCCCAGAAATGGCTCTGGAAAAATTTGTTCGAATAGCTTTTTTTAACTATTAATATATAGCCCTTAATTGCATTGAGATGGTGTAGTCGATTAAAATAAATAATATAAAACCAATAAACTGAAATGTTTTGAAAGGCTTACCCTTAGAATGATACTTGAGCCATTCCAGTTGAGTTAATCCTAACAAAGAGTATAGAATGGCCATATTCTTCGATCCTATCTATAGATGGCGCACACAGTAAATCATTGACGTGTTCAGACAAGATTCTTTTGGCATTTGTTTAAATTATTGTTAAAAATAACGATTTATACTTTCCAATAATAAATTTCAATTTAACGAAAGCATTTTTTTTTTTTAAATTATCTAACCATTTGGCGCGACTGTTTATGCAGTTTACAAAAGCACGAGCGAAGTCGCGTTGTTATAGCATGGTTATAGTGACATCGATCACTAATAACGCAAAAAACTTCGCTGGGCGCGTTTTTAAACTGCATAAACAGTCACGTCAAGTGGTTGGATGATGTGAAAAATAATCATTACGCTAAAGTTATATTTATTATTAAGTATTGCAAGAATCGTTATTTTTAACAATAATTTGTACAAATGCCAAAAGAAACTTGTCCAAACTGATACGTCACTGAGGCCTAGTTCTGACTAGGCGGATAAACCCGGCTCAACTCACCGGGTTTATCCACCTGCCAGTCTGAACTAGGTGGCTTATCTCAAGCCGGGCTGTGTTCCTATAGTAACTAGGCCTGGCGTGCCACCGTGTTTAACTTTTCTAAGCCGGGCTTTAATCGCTGCGGGAGGACTTGCATTGACTTCCGGTAAAAAAAATGGCCAATCAGCATTAAATTACGTACGCTGTGAGCGAGCGTACGTTTCGAGCCCAAT
>NW_022728913.1:0-612 GCF_011630105.1 Anneissia japonica | reverse complement strand
TAGATAGGTACAGTTATACCAAAGGCTAGAGAGAAAGAGGATAAACTATAGGCCTAACTACAGGCTCAGAGGTCTTACCTAGGCCCCCTCCTTAAACTAGGCCTAGGGTCATAGTCTGACACAACAGTCACGCTTCACATACTGACATGGACTGAAATTTGGGGGAAATGGGACAAAATTGAAGCAAGAAATGAAAAATAGAGCGCATAAGAGAAATATTAAATAAATAATATACCATTCCGGCGTCATTGAACTTGTCCAAACTATCATTGTAATGTAATTAATGTTAAATAATATTAATAATAATAATAATAATAATAATAATGATAATAATAATAATAATAATAATAATAATAATAATAATAATAATAATAATAATAATAATAATAATAATAATTTCAGCATTAATTACCTTTGGCCTAAGCCTTGTAATGAAGAACCTACAGATACTGTACTATTTACTAGGCCTATAAATTATAATCGCCCAAGGGGAATATCTTGTGTTATTTCCCCTTAACGTCGTTTTTTTAATTGTCCTCTAATTCCGCCATTGTCTAAGTTCCCCTTAAGGTACAGGTAATAATAATAATTAATAAATAATAATAATAATCA
>NW_022728912.1:0-559 GCF_011630105.1 Anneissia japonica | reverse complement strand
TCTAATCATGCTTGCATGAAACTTTACATTATCTGGCTTTTTCCACCCTCACTCAATCGCCTCTGAGGAAGGACTAGTGTTGCCCGAAAACTCTTAACTTATTTCTGGCTGTTTATTTAGGTTTAGTTTTTAGCTGCTGCATATTAAAATTTGTATCTCTACCGAGATCTAGCCATTGTTTCCCACAGAATTGTTGTTTTTCAATATTTTGCAATTTAATTTATATATATATATATATATATATATATATATATAATTTAAATTGCATATATATATATATATATATATTTGCCTAGTCGAATGGATGAGCGGTTAAGGCAGGAGCGCGCAACCTACAGCCATAATAATATCGGCGCTCGCCTATGGTTCTGGTGGTAGAACAAGACTTCTCGGAATAAGGAAACCGTAGGTTTAGTGCATGTAATTAGCTCATATGCACTTTAAAGAACTCAGTACATCTTTCGAGACTAGTAGTGGGTTATCTCAGTGTACGGGTTCATACACAGTGGCGTATCTAGAAGTGTTGAAGTGGGAGTGCTGACAGTGGAGGGGGTGCGCT
>NW_022728911.1:0-1265 GCF_011630105.1 Anneissia japonica | reverse complement strand
AATGAATGTTTCATATTTTTTGGTGATGTCACCCCCACAATTTGGTTAACATAGGCCTATGCACACGTCGTCTTTAAGATTAGTGCACCCTTTTCTTCGTATAAAAAGCGTATAACCTTCCCGTTTTACTTCCTTGCTCATTGATGTAAAAGAGCCTACACACACAACAGTCATATTGTTATTGCATAATAGTTAGTAAATGGCCGTATTTTATTTGCAAATGAATTGTTCTTATTTTGATTGATTGTTTCGAAACTGTATTTCCAGGTGATCAGCAAGCATGCACCTTCCTCTCCAGGTGTCCAAGTCAACATGTATTGCATTTTGTTAAGTAACCAATTCATGCGCGTATTCCTGGTAAAAAAGTAAGACAAATAATGTCCTGGGGTTGTACCTGGGTTTCTACCCAAAGAAATACACGAAACTGAGTACCATGTGACTCCATGGCCGGTTGCGTGTGAAGAGCAACAAGTAAACATTCTACAGTAAGATTAATGTTATTACTATTGTTATTTCTTTATAAGTGTCATATACAGTATTTGGACAATTTTGACATGAACTTGGGTACAAACAATCATGATAAAATAAGTGTTTTCGCAATAAAGTTTATATGCGCCGTAGTGAACATTTATAAAATAAAATCGTCAAGAACTATTGTTGCGTCGCTTGTGTACACTACAGACCTTGGGATTTCTTTCTTTTCTCATTGTGTTCTTAAGAGCAATATTTATCATAAGCATGTATAATTCATTTGTTTCTGATATTATTTTCTGGTTTTCTGGAAACGGCACTTAATGCACTTTTTAAAACTAATTAATTAATTACACAACACACAGTCTACTAGTGTTTCAGGGTACAGCTGTATTCGTCAAATTACTTCACTGCTACCGTCTTGGCCATATTATTTGATTGCGTTGATTGTGTTTTAATCGCTAAACATTACTGGTAATTTTCTTTACATAATCATTACCATCATATTCAATTATTTACAGTTAAACTAAAATAATAATAATAATAATAATAATAATAATAATAATAATAAATTGTTTTAAAATGTGCTATGAATACCCCTTGTACATTATTCAACACAAATTTGTTAAGTGTCCTGTCAATGCTTCAGTTACTACAAAATACGCAAAGTAAATACAACCTCTTTTACACATAGCGCTATTTAAATTTATGTGTGCAATAAAGTTTTCCGAACTCCATTTAATCAAAACAACTTGAACTGTTACCAAATAGTCTCAGATGAACTATTTTGTAGG
>NW_022728910.1:0-700 GCF_011630105.1 Anneissia japonica | reverse complement strand
TCCAAGGTCATGCAAAAATTGCGTATTGTGTTTTTCAAAAATCCAGATAATTTTTTTTTTAAATATGAAAAAATACGTAAAATTACGATGATATAGGACAATTGGTATCAAGATTTTCCTTATTTTCTCAATGTGTAGAGGGCGCAGGTCACCGAAAAACAGAAAGTTGAAAAGTTCAACGGTCATGTTCAGGGTTCGTTTTCATTTTTGTAAACACACAAGATGGCGTCAGGCGTAATTGATAGCACATGCTTTCCTTTCAGCCACAAAAAATCAATTTTACGCGGAAATATGTCGATATAATAACCAAATCTGGTACAGTATGTATTTTGAAAATATATTTATAGTATGTGTCAGAATAGTTATTTTCTGAAAATAAAGTGTTTTTAGGTGATTTTATTCACCACCGGTATTGACGCCGACGCCTCAATCGAGGCGATCATGTTAGAAAAACATCGATCAAATTACAAATTGCTAATTACCCTAAACTTAGAAATTAATTATAAATGGAAGAAGAAATATTTTCTATAAACTTTTTTGATATTTTCTCTCATATTTTTTAAACTTATATGCACACTAAACCGCGCAAATAATTATTGTTAATTAATTGCATAATTAATTACCATCGTCCCTGTTGACCTCGGCCCGCATTAATGCGGGCCTAGGGGTCAATCAGTTAAGCGAAATCATCCCTTGAAGA
>NW_022728909.1:0-1366 GCF_011630105.1 Anneissia japonica | reverse complement strand
TGAAATGTACTATTGCGGCCTCTAAATATGATATATTTTGTTTTTTTGGTGTTGACTGTCAGCTTGTTTGCTCTAAACCATGCTGACAGGCGGTGTAATTCATAGTTCATCATATCACATGCATATACAGTATAGGGTCATTATGTTTTAGAAACATATTGGTATCATCCGCAAAGATGATGTGTTCTATATCTTTGCACACCGAAAAAATGTCATTAATAAATAATAGGAACAAAAGAGGACCAAGTATGGATCCTTGCGGAACACCAAGAGTCAGTTCTCTTTTTATGGATTCCCCAGATTCTATAGCAACATATTGTGTTCTGTGGGCTAAGTAACTTTTGTACCAATCTAATACACTCCCCCGTATGCCATAATATCTCATTTTGTCAATAAGTAATTTGTGATCAATCGTATCGAATGCTTTTGATAAGTCTAAAAATACACCTATGATAAATGATTTGTTTTCAATTGCTGACATTATTTTTTCTATGGTTTGTAATAGGGCGTGAATTGTAGAGTGTTATTGCCGAAAACCATATTGAGAACTGTTTATTATGTGATATTTGTTAAGAAAGGAAATAGTCTGATCATAGACCACTCTTTCGAATATTTTTGAAAGACAGGGTAAGATTGATATGGGTCGATAATTATCAATGTTATGTTTATCGCCACTTTTGAATACGGGTATAGTTTTCACAATTTTTAATTCATCAGGGAAACAACCGGTTGTAAGTGAAACGTTTATCATGTGTGTAATAGGCTTAGTAAAGTAAATATAATTATGTTTAATGTAATTAGCGCTTATGTCATCGTGCCCTTGTGCTGTATTTGTCCCAAGTTTATTAATATATATAATTATTTCTTCTTCGATTGTAGGCCTAAAAAACCATTGAATTAAGATAGTTACCCGTCAAATATGACGTTGGATTAGGCCTATTTGTCTGAATATCTTGTTCTAGATTATCAGCTAATTTTTTCCCAACGTTAACAAAAAGTATTAAATGCTTCAGATTTTGCATTTGGGTTTGTGTATGTCTTTGATTTATCAGTGACGTCAGTCGGTATGTTAGGTTTTTTGCTTCTTCCAAGAAGTTGATTAATGGCCGTCCATGTTTCTTTCAGATTATTTTTATTTTTTTTCAAATTTATTATTAAAATATTCCTTTTTTCTTTTTCTAATTATATTAGTAAGTACGTTTCTATATCTGGTGTATTTAATTTTATTTTTATTCGATGATTTTTTTTAGATATTTACTATATAACTTGATTTTAGTCTGGATTGCCTTGGCAATCGATTTGGTCATCCAAGGAGATTGTAATTTATTGACTCTAAGTTTCACTTTTTTTAGGGGAAAGCATTGAT
>NW_022728908.1:0-955 GCF_011630105.1 Anneissia japonica | reverse complement strand
CTGTACCAATTCCTACGCCAATACCGAAACTTAAAATTAGACCTACTGACAAGCTTCTTCCCGAAACTTCAGCCATGCTCGACTCTATCGTCTAATCGTGTTACCAAAGCGCCCTCTAGTCTTGATATACTTATTGAAAAAATAGTCCGACTCAAGGACTTTAGTCTTTGCTCAAACAAATAAGTGCGTGCTATGTGAAGTTTTGTAATGTTTCGTTTCTATATTGCGACTTTTATGTTAGAATTTTGGATTGCCTTCACTACCTTTCCGAGGATTTGTTTTGTTAGACCTTAGTAAAACAGTCCATTGTTTATCAATGTACAACAAGACAGAAGTTTTTTAAAAAGACAATCACCCTCTGGACCAAAGCCAGACCACACCTCTGAGTGTTATAGTTTATATGATTGGTCGGTTTCTTTTAATTACTTTCTGCCATACTTTTGTAAATAACTAGGCCTATTGTAAATATACAGTATATGGACGTGGGATTTTGTCACCAGTATTCTTGAAAATAATCAAAAAGATTTTTGTTTAGAAATGCTTGATTGTAGACACTGGTACAATACAAGGAATAATTATTTAATTGTCTTGGAGGAGACCTATGGTAACTATATACACAAAACAGAACAGGCAATTGTCACTAAAGTTACTTCCACCAACTTTATTCAATACATTACAGAGTTAAGTTTTTTTCAGGTTTGTTAATTGTTTACTGGAACTTATGTTTTGTATCCATTTAAGTTTCAAATACTTAAAATTCATTCGATTTTTGCTGAAGAAGTAGTTACATCACAACTTCATGCAATTTCAAATTCAAGTTAGAAAATTCATTTTTCACATATAATAAACCAACACAATGCTTTCTTGAATGTAGGACCATGGAGTTAGCGCCATTATACAACATAACAAGTTTCATTTGTGGTTTACAGTACTGTATATTCTTTCATCAACTGAT
>NW_022728907.1:0-603 GCF_011630105.1 Anneissia japonica | reverse complement strand
GAAAAAACAATTTTTTTGACCATGATGACGTCATCAAAATGTAAAAAGAAGTCAATTATATGAAAAAGAATTGTCTAAGCTTTAACATACTCAAAGTTGGAAGACGATCGATCAAGGGTAAGCGAGATACGCTCAAATGCGTATTTTCCAAAATGACGTCATAGCTATAATTCACTTTCTTTGAATTCAGACGGCAATATGATGACGTCACAATGTCCGATCAGCCATTATGAAGTCAAAATTCGTATCTACAACTCATGCGCTTTCAGAATATGTAATAAAAATTGGGGGTCACCTTTCAACCTAAGGAGCTATAACTGAAAATAGGTCTGATTTTAGCATAATTTCACTGTATAGCGGCACAAATACGCACAAAGATACCTATGTTTGATGCGCACGTACGGCATTGCTATTGGCCAAAAGATAACCGAAAAAATGCAAATTTGTGAAAACAATGTCAGGAACCCAAAACGTGTAAAATAATGTAATTTCTAGCTTTCGTACGTGCTGCGCACGTAAAAATGCGCGCGCGTAGTGTAAAATTTCAAAAATAGTTGAAATGCTCAAAATGGCCAAAAACGTGCTCTAATTTAGTCAAAAAGT
>NW_022728906.1:0-2173 GCF_011630105.1 Anneissia japonica | reverse complement strand
CAGTTCTTTGTTCGAGAGGCAGATAGGGATCTATTGAGGTTTTTGTGGTTTGAAGACAACAATCCTGATGGTCCTGTCATTGAATACCGCATTATGGTTCATTTGTTTGGGGCAACAAGCTCACCAGGTTGCTCTAACTTCGGTCTTAAAAAAGCTGCAGATGATGGAGAACAGCGGTGAAGAAAGTTGGCAGCTGATTTTATACGTAACGATTTCTATGTTGATGACGGAATAAAGTCTCTACCCACTGAAACTCAAGCTATGCAACTTATTAAAGATAGCACTGAAATTTGTGCACAAGCTGGATTGAGGTTGCATAAATGGTCATCAAACAGCAGGAAAGTTCTCAACAGCATCCCGGAGACAGAACGAGGAAAGTCGTTGCTCGACTTGAACATTAAGACAGACATATTGCCTATCGAAAGAGTTTTAGGTGTAACTTGGTGTATAGAGAGTGATAACTTCAAATACAGAGTTCAACTTAATGATTATCACCCAACCAGGAGAAATGTACTGAAGACTATCAGCTCTATATATAATCCTTTTGGATTCATTGCGCCTGTCTTGCTGGTGGGAAAACTCATTCTTCAAACATTATGTAAGGTGAATCTTGATTGGGATGATCCATTGAGCTCAGAATTATCTTCAAGATGGAGAAACTGGTGTGAAGATGTTGTACGCTTAAGTCAATTAAAAATACCACGATGTTACAAACCTCGAGACTTTGGAGAAGTATCGTCAGCAGAGTTACATTATTTCTCAGACGCTAGCGAAGTTCATATGGTCAGTGTTCATACTTGCGTCTCCTCAATAATAATGGGAAAGCAGCTGTTTCCTTTCTGGTTGGAAAGGCTAGGGTCACTCCTGCTAACAAGAAAATAACCATACCACGTTTAGAGTTAAATGCAGCTGTGGTATCCGCAAGAATGAATCAGATTGTCAAAAAGGAACTAGACATACATGTACCAGTTAAAGAATTCTTCTGGTCGGATAGCAAGGTGGTATTGGGTTATATTCAGAATGTATCTACTCGATATCAAATGTATGTTGGAAATAGAGTTCAACAAATTCATAATCTTACTGATGTTAATTTATGGAACTATGTTGAATCTAATCAAAATCCCAGTGATGATGCCAGCAGAGGACTATCAGTCTCTAAGCTTCTTTCTAAGTCAATATGGCTCAGTGGACCAGCTTTCTTGATAGAAGATGGCGACACTCAATGTGAAAGTCAAGTTACGGTAGAAGACGAGGTATCTGATGTAATATCAAAAGAATTTAAAAAGTCTAATGTACTTACCACGTCTAATATACTTACCACATCAACCGATCAACACAATGATGTTACATGTATTAACAAATGGATATACACATTTTCCAGTTGGTCAATATTTAGAATTGTGATTGCTCACATCTTAAATCTGAAGAAAAGATTAATGAATGCAGCTAAGGTGAAGTGTAAGCAGAATGGTGTTATGAGCCTATTCTCAGGACAACACAATGCAACAATAGAAGATGTGCAGTTAGCAGAATCATTAATCATAATTTCTGTGCAATCTAAGTACTACTTACCTGAAATTGAGATACTTCAGAACTTCAAGTCTCATAATCAACCAAATACCAATAGAAATTATAAGAATTATAAAAAATCTGCACTCAAGAGGTCATGCTTTAGTCAGTTGGACCCTTTTCTAGATGACATTAATGTTTTACGACTGGGAGGACGTATTCGTAATTCATCCATGCCTAGGGAGATCAAGCACCCTGTTATTATACCTAGAAATTCACATTTAGCTCATCTTCTCATTGACTACCATCATAAGAAAGTAAGTCATATGGGCAGAAGTTCCACTATCAATGCATTGCGACAGAATGGTTATTGGGTAATTGGGGCGACAAATTCAGTTTCGAGATACATCCGTGAATGTGTGATCTGTAAGAAATTGAGAGGTCAATTAAGTACACAAAAGATGTCAGAATTACCTAAGGATAGATTTGAAGAATCCCCACCATTTAGCTACTGTGCAGTTGACATCTTCGGGCCATTTATGATCAAGGAACAAAGGAGTAATGTAAAAAGGTATGGTGTCTTGTTTACGTGTATGGCTTCTAGAGCAATACACCTAGAAACTGTAAATTCGTTGGAAGCAAATGCTTTTATCAATGCTCTTCG
>NW_022728905.1:0-1305 GCF_011630105.1 Anneissia japonica | reverse complement strand
GTTCAAAAATCGTATTGGAAACCCTTTTTTTCCCTACAGCTTGTTTCTATTTTGTTGACACATAACACATAGTAACAACAGATGTCAGTTACAATTGTTTTTTATTCATTGCATATCATCTATGTTTTCTAATTAGGAAAATGTTTTAATGATCAAGATTTGCTGTTCATCTGTGACAAACTGGATAACGAATCATGGAGGAGACTGGGTGTGCGTCTTGGACTTAAGTGGACCGATATAAAAAAGATAGCAAAAAACAACAGACTGGTTGAAGACCGCATCATGGAATTGCTGGTTACTTGGAGGGATGACCAATCTAAGAGCCAACAAGTACCAATCATGGTGAACGCTTTGAGACAACAGAAGCTTGTTGAACTTGCACAAAGTGTGTGTGAAAGGCATGGATACAGTGACGAGTCAGAGATTGCATCAACTCAGATAAATCTGCCTCAAATTTCAACACCAGTGAAAGGTTAGTAAAAATCTAATAAAAGTACTGATTCTCCAAATTTATTTGCCTACCATTTTTGCACTTGCTGAGGAACATTGCTTGCACGATTCTGATGCATCTTGCTTTATGCTCTTTTATACAAAGAGAAACATTTCAAAATTATTTTCCTCTAGACCTTAGGTCACTTTGTAAACTTGCATGATCATTGGACCTCTCAAATTGATTTAATCTACAAACTTGGCACCTGTTATAATGTAATTCAGAACTCCTGGTACACTCAATGCTTCCTAAATTCTTGTGAGGAATAAACTTGTAATTCGGGTGGAATCAAACCAACGAACTCCTTGTACCAAAACCACTGTAAGCACTGGACCACTAGACTGCTGATCTTTTACTTAGCATCTGTATGATTTTTAATTAGGAAACTATTTTGATGATCAAGATTTGCTGTTCATCTGCGACAATCTGGAATCTGGATCATGGAGGAGACTAGGAGTGCGTCTTGGACTCAAGTGGAGCAGTATTAATAAAATAGGAGATAACAAAAAACAGGTGGAAAACTGCATCATGGAAGTGCTGGTTACTTGGAGGGATAACCAATCTAAGAGCCAACAAGTACCTATCATGGTGAACGCTTTGAGACAACAAAAGCTTGTTGGACTTGCACAACGTATATGTGAAAAGCATGGTTACAGTGACGAGTCAGAAGTTGCACCAACTCAGATAAATCTGCCGCAAATTCCAACGCAAGGGCAAGGTTAGTGAAAATCTGTTGCCGTTTTGCACTTGCTGAGAAACATTACATCCCTTCCATCACGTTATGTGGTCCAGTGGCTCTGCCAGTGGGGGACATT
>NW_022728904.1:0-572 GCF_011630105.1 Anneissia japonica | reverse complement strand
TTGATGGGTCGCATAATCTCTTCAGAAAAGTTCTATGTGAAAACTTTACTTAACACAAACGAAAACAAATGAAATCGAATTACAGTACAATAAAGAAAAGTGCATAAGTTTACTTTCGTTATGCGTGCGTGATCACAGTTTCATGTGTAAAATATACTATCAAAACATTTGTACTTAAGGTATTTAAAGTACTAGTTTTGTTCATTTCTGAGGCTGTCAGCTGCAAATTATAATTAGAAAACATTTTTTCGCATAACACATTAATCTCTGGCAGCACTTAGAGTTTATAATGAAATGTCTGTTAATCATTAATTTTAAAAAATGTTTAACTAATTGAAAAAATTGATAACTTACATGATTTTGTTAAAATGAGAATTTAAAGTTATATTTTCATTTTTGTGTGTTTTACATAGTGATTTTGTGGGTGATAATATCTTTTAATCAATTCACAAAAAGAATCATTTCACAAAAGAATCAAGTGGATGGTTCTTCTTGCTATCATTCGCGCGTATAAAACAACGGACGATCGACTTCGGGTTCGATGGTTCGAGCTAGAGTGCTCGATGGTTCGA
>NW_022728903.1:0-808 GCF_011630105.1 Anneissia japonica | reverse complement strand
AAGACTCTATGGACCCAATTTACAAATGTCAATGATGCATTATCTGAACGTACTGTCATTAAATGCGGAGTACCTCAGGGCTCGATCGTTGGCCCTCTGGCTTTTCTTATATACATAAATTGTTAGAAAATGTAGTCTTAACATCCCTAAATCAGAATTAATGCTAATTGGTTCAAGTCAGAAACTCTCAAAAATTGAAAACAGAGAATGTTCAAGTTCCTAGAGTTTGCTACACCAAAAATAAAACTGTAAAACTTGATGAAACATTAAGCTGGAAATACCACATTGAATATACATGTGATAAGGCCCTCAAAGGTTAAGGTATGCTTAAAAGATGTAGACACCTCTTCTGCTATTATTATTCCCCATTTAACTTATTGTAGTGTAATCTGGGGTAATTGTGGCTCAAGTTTTCTAAAAAGAGTTCAAACTGTACAAAATAGAACTGCCCGGATCATATCCCCAAAAACTTAGAAATACCGGGTTGGTGTCCGGCGGGGGATAGTTTCACTGGTAGTTAAGATATTATGTTTTTGTTGTTTTCTTTAACTCATTTTGTTTTCAATAATTTTTTCTTTTCTAATTATGTATGGCCTTGCACAACCTTGATGAAAAACACCCATGGGTGGTTCAAGTGTCTCCGTGTTTAAATAAAGTATATTATTATTATTATCATTATACGGTCTATCCTGGGACACGCCAAGTAAAGATGCATTACAAAGTGCAAATTGGCTTAACCAATTGGGGGATAGTTTCACTGGTAGTTAAGATATTATGTTTTTGTTGTTTTCTTTAACTCATTTTGTTT
>NW_022728902.1:0-512 GCF_011630105.1 Anneissia japonica | reverse complement strand
GCTAGTCGATATGCGCCTTCCTCGGCAGACAGGCAAAACCAGTGTGTATGGTCGCTCACAACGGATACGAATTCGACTTCAAGCTGCTCCGGACGGAATTCGACCGTCTCGGACGTTCACTACCTCCCGACCTGCTGTGTTGCGACTCCCTGTTGGCTTTTCGTGAACTGGAAGGTGCAGATTGGCAAGCGTGGAAAAGGCCGAGGAGGTCGTACGCCCTGCAGAAGATGTTCGTCCGGACTTTCGGAGTGAAACCCAGAAACGTTCACGGTGCTGAATCTGTCTCTTATACACATCTAGATGTGTATAAGAGACAGCTTTACTCAAACTTGTGCTCAACCGAGGAAACGCAGTGTGCCGGTGGATGGATGAGCACGCGACGAGGTGGACGGACGTTCAGCAATATTACGTCCCGAAAAAGATCGAGGATAAGGTAAAATGAATTTGTTTTCTCTCTCTTTGTTTATGTTTTTCTTTTATGTATATAATTATTGAATTTAGTTTTTTTTCCT
>NW_022728901.1:96598-100524 GCF_011630105.1 Anneissia japonica | reverse complement strand
GATAATATATCTGTAATTTAAGATGTATACACTCACTCATATGGACACAAGGTGACATTGAAAATCACAAAAAAATTGCGTCGTTATACTTTAGTGGCTATTTTGAGTGCAGATAACTTCAAAAAAGGAAGGGATAACAGTCACTGACGTTAAATCAACATCACATATCACGACGCAAATGTGGTTGAATAGATGTTTACTGCTGGTTGTTCAATCAATTGACCTGCTATCAACGTTGATTCAACGTCAGTGTACAACTTTGAACCAATGTCACATCATGACGTACTGAGGAGGAGAATCGACATTGAATATACGTAGGATTATGTAGTTAACGAATCGAAGTTGAAAAATTGTTTTATTTTAGGTTGTTCAATCGACTGACATGAATTCAATGTCTATTTCAACGTCGATTCTGGTCGTCAATAGAACATTGTGATGTTGGATCAACTTTCTACACGGACTTAATCAACGTAGAAATTGTGTCGGTCGATTAAATAAAGTAAACGTTTATCTAACGTCGATTCTCGTCCTCAATACAACGTCGTTATGCGATGTTGGTTTAACATTGTACATTGAAGTTGAATCAACGTTGAAATTAGATAAGTTGATTGAGCAACCTATATTCAAAATCTATTTAATGTTGAATCGACAACGAAGATTTGTGATTTTGTACTAAAACAATTAGAAATATTTGTAATATTGATCATCGTAAGCTTTAGACAACCTTATATTATTGATATTTTATTCACAATTATAATGAATTTGTTTTTAAATAATGAATAAAAATTATATTATATTGCGATTAATATCATTAAAATATACATTACAAACCATAACAAATATAATAAAAACTAATGTAATGGTAATTTTACTTACATAATTTTATTATTTCTATTATTTACAAAGAAAAGGAAAATCTACTTTGCAGTATCAGGATATTTTCTTTCATTATTACCTTATTTTCACTTTATTTCAAGTTATTTTCACTTTTAGTATAGGAATCTAAACATGTTCATGTTATTATCTGAGCATTGAATAATATAATTAAGGTATTATGAAATTGTCAATATATAAATTTTCCTTATTCTTCTATTTGTATTCACCATGGTGAATTTAAAAAGTCATCATTTAATTACCAGTTTTTGGAGTACGATACCGGGCGAATTGAAGGTACTTGACTAGGGAGATGTCGATTTTGGTACCGTTGTTTATTGCTGAAAAATATAAAATTAACCTTTGAATACAATTATGTAATCAGGTAAATCATCACGTATGTAGGTTCATTCAAATAAATTAATGTCATCATAAGCAGCATCATCAATACTTAAATCTCTTCATTGTTTTACTATAATTGACTAAAAAATGGAATGAATTATATAGTTTTAGAAGTATAAAGTCTTATTAATTATAATGACGTTCATATATGAAGTTTATTTTCCATTTATATGGTTTACAATATATTTTATTTATTCATTTTTTAATATTTAATATTTAGTCAAGTCTAATATGTGTATATTTTTCAATTTGTTTTTTGTGGGACAACAAAAATATCAATTAAACAAATATTGTGCGAAAAAAATAAATTGAAATTTCTAAACAAAGTAATATACTACAGGCCTATATGCCTAGGCCTACATCATTCAAACTCGTGAACATATTTTCACGGATATTTAAATAATATTTATGTATTTAACTGTACCATAACTTCGGGTTCGATTTAGGCTAAGCCTAATTGCTTGATCATTTGCAGATTAACAAGGTTTTAAAGAAATATAAATATTGTGGTTCAGGCCCACTACCGGCGAAAGAATCAACAGTTTTCAATACTATAATGCATAATAACAGGCCTCCTACCTAGAATAGTGCAGTGCTGTACGTCTTTGCCCTGGCATAGCTTAGTTTACAAACAACTAGGCTAGCTAAGCTAAGATTATATAGATAAAAAAAAAGGTTCCTCTCTCGCTACTACATCTACTACTAGGCCTACTACTAGGCTAGGCCTAAGTACTATACTAATACTGCGCTACATTAAACAGTAAATAAAACAAGAAATTCCACTTTGTCTCCAGCCTTGATTGAGAGGAACTAGGCCCCTAAATAAACAAAGGTTATGCTAAGAAGTTACTTACCGCTCGGCGCTAATATGAATATAGGTAATTAATATAGCGAAATGATTGGCCTAAGCTAGGCCTAGATTCTTTCATCTGCAATCCTGCACCTAAACTCACCTCCTCAGTACATTGCGCAGCGGTGGTGTAAACACTAAATAAACAAGTTTAGGCGCTAAAATTTAATCACGGATAACGCGCGCGCTACCACAAATTTATCGCGTGAATACTGTACTCTACGACATAAACAGATTTACGGATCCAATTGGTTCCAATTATAAAGAAAAAAATATTCCAATTGGAATTTTGGGAAAAATCCTATTGAGATCAATTGGATAACAAATGTCCAATAGGATTTTTTAAATAAATCCAATTGGAATGAATCATATACAAATGACCAATTAGAAATTGGAAAAATCCAATTGGACAATTAATTTCCAATTAAAATTTTTTTTTAATCCAATTTGATAACAAATACCAATTGAACTAAAAAAAAACAAATCCAATTGGAACAGATTTCCAATTGGATTATAAATATCCAATTGGAATTTTTACTTATTCCAATTGGATAAGAAATATCCAATTGAATTGCCTTTAAATTCCAATTGGATAAGAAATATCCAATTGGATTGTCTTGAAATTCCAATTGGAAAGCAAATATCCAATTGGATTGTTTTTAAATTCCAATTGGATAACAATTATCCAATTGGATTGTGTTAATTCCAATTGGGATTTATTTGACCAATCAGAATGCAGTATTAACAGATTTCTTGACAACTGTGTGATAAAAGTTATAAAGTTAAAATGCGCCATTTTTGCACAATGGATGAGAGCATGACAGGCTGTCCTGCTCTGAGTTGTTTTTGTTCATAAAAAGTAAGTATTTTATCAATTTTGTGTTCAAATTCCTAAACTATTTAATACAATAATAAGCCTGGTCCTTTCTTACACTTTTTTTGAAATGAATATTCGCTTAGATTAATTAAAAACTGAATTAAAAAATTGAACATTGCCAGCCAAATGCTGTAACCTGAGGGGCCTAGAATTGTGCAGTGTATAGCCTTCCTTAGGCATGAAGGCCTTCAGGATGGGTAGCATGGCTGTGTAGGTGGGGCAGGCTTTGTCTGATACATGCCATATCGTTAGGCCTGTCCAAGCCTATAGGCTATTCTTGCACAGCCTAACTCAATAATAACAGGGTAATGATTAGGCCAATTAAGCCTAGGCCTAGTTCAGATTATTTCATATTTGTTTTAAATTTTTTAATTATTTTAAATTTAAATTTGTTGATTTAGATATAAAGGCTTTAACCTAGGCCAGCAGGGGGGATATAATTTTTATTACTAGTACTAGGCCTAGGCTAGTAGTAGTAGTAGAAGACCTATGTGAGCCCAGGCCTAGCATAGGGAAGGCTAGGCTATCTCTAGGCCTTTAATCTAGGCCTAGCCCTAGATAAAGGCATGCTAGGCCTAGTAGTACTGTTTAATTAATTATTGTTGATAATTAATGAATGATTATTATTATATCATCAGTATCACTATGTCAAACTGCTTTTTATCTCTAGGCCTATATTGTTTTTGATTGTTTTTAACAGATTAACTGAATTTTGAAGCAAGGCTCTGCAAACAGATGTCAGGTATTTTCTGTTGAAACTAAACATTAAATTTTAACTTCAACTTTCCAACAAGTGCCAAGGCTATAGGAATTGCAATTTGTGTTTTTGATATCGACTACTCCAAAAATGAATTTGTTTGCCAAAAATGTAAGCGTGCGTTTAAAGCTGTCGACCAGGAAAAGAATATTAAACCAGAGCCTTGC
>NW_022728901.1:83674-96227 GCF_011630105.1 Anneissia japonica | reverse complement strand
AAGTATATATGTAAGTATGTGTATATATGTATATATATATAAGTATGTATATATATGTGTATATATATTTGTGTTTATATATATATGTATATATGTAGATATATAATTATGTATATATGCATGTATATATATATATATATATATATAAGTATGCATATATGTATATATATAATTATGTATATATGCATGCATGTATATATATATATAAGTATGCATATATGTATATATATAAGTATGTATATACTTATATATACATAAGTATGTATATATGTATATATATATATATGTATGTATATATATATATATATATACACATATATACACATACACACATACATACATACATTATAACATACATACTTATATGTACGGTTGGGTCAAATTTGTGTGGTGGTTGAAAAATACAGGGGGAGTCTTTATGGCCCAACATAGTGATTTCAGAGCACATTGGTAATGTAATTTGACAAGCAAATTACAGTAACATTTTTAGCAAATTTCTTTTAAAAAAAATATCGTAGGCATAGGGCCTAGCTAGGTATACAGTATTTTCATTTTACAGTAGTTTGGAACGATATCGGAAGTGGGGTGCTGGCAGTGGCCTGCTAAGGACTACAATTTATTTGCAAATATCTTGGGTCCGATCGTCCACACCAGTTGGGCCCAATCGTCACCCGAAGTTTTCATTACGATTATCAAGAACGTACACGGTCTAGGCCCTGGGCTAGGCTTAGCTTGCTGTCGTCACTCTGCTACGTATACTATTACCGCATAACAAAGAAAGCGACCCACGTGGTGCATTCTTAAATATTACACACATTATTTAATTGTACAGTATTACACGATAACAGGATATCATTGATTGAACGATCTAACTACCCTCGCATCGCAGTAACACTGAACTAGGCCTAGCTTAGGCCTCATGTTTTTGTGGAAAACTAGATAGTCGTTATGTACCCGACAGTCGGCTGCCTTTATATTTTCAGTTTGCATTCAAAGTGTACATTGCTGCAGAGCCAACTGTCGGGGATATAGTACTGTACCTTCATACGACTACTCATACGTATACAACAGAAAAAAACGTCGCATGGACTTAGTGAAAAATGGAGATCTAAATGAAAAAACGTTGCATTTCAGCAAGTATTATAACATTTTACTTTTATTTTAGGCCTTCTTAAAAATACCTATGCCTGCAGTAGTTGTTTTTTTTTGCCATAAAACCAAAATAGTTTCATCCATGCCAACTTTCCGGTTGGTTAGCGCGAGCCCTGACTGAACTCTGCAGAAACCTCACATCGACCTTCGCATCGCGATGTAAAACAAAACGTCGGAAAATTTTTCTTTGACGCATGCGCATTTGCATAAATGTCTACACACACACACACACACTACACACAATAAAAAACATAGGAAATAGCAAAAGTGATTACAATAGTTCCTATTGCATTACATGCATAGGAACTAAAAAGGGTGAGTTGGATACTTAAATGAGGCATGTCATGGCGAAATGGTTATAAGTTGTCGCACGGTCCAGTATTGAGTAAATGAGCTTTAAAAATTGCCTAAAAATCCAAATTTGCTTTTCATTATAGATCAACAGTTTATTGTCTTATTAATCATGTGCCAAAGTATTAGTTCTGGAAGTGGTCAACAAACTGTTTATTTAATGTTATTTTGATAGTTCATTCTACAATGTATGCACAAATAACTTTGAAAGGCAATTACTCAAAATTTTGTTTATCTTGATTCTAAGACTACTGTACATTCACTTTCCAATAACTTAGGCTTGAAATGTTCAATTTCTATGAATGACCCCTCATTTCAAAGATCACATACTCATTTATTTGAAAATACCAATAACTTGAATTTCAATATTTGCTACAACCTAGCCATTTTGCCACAACATGCCTCAAATATGCATGTAGTACCTCACTCTGGCCATTCGCTAGCACCATTTAAAATACTTCCCAATATGAGTACATTTTGGGGAGTGTGTCTTCAGGACAACTGAATTTTTTAAGCTACTTGTCCTAGGACATGTGAAATGAAATTAATTTCCCTCATGCTGATTAGCTTTTAAAATTAATCTTTATAATATTATTGTTTTTCAGAATGTCCGGTGCAGTTACAGAGAACTACTAGGACAATTGCAAAGTTACTGTAACAGCTATAGTAAAGAAGATTGCTGACCTGCGAAACTTAAAAGTGCTAAAATAAAAAATAAAGATAGGGTGCACAGTACATAATAATTATTACTGTAGATATGACTGTATATATTTAACAGAAACCAGATTTAAAATATGTTTTGTGAACAATAGTTTTATATTCCATAACATTATTATAGCATATTTTTAATGAACAGGCTTTGTGCAGTATTTCATTTTTGTACTTTAAATAAATAAAATAAATGCAAATTAACAATGTTTCTTTTTCTTTTTTTTTCAGTATTTAGCAGTGTTTGTCTACCTCTTTGAAGCCTCATTTGGTTCTGGCATTTTCCAATTGGTGTCCATCTTTTTTTATGTTATCCAATTGAATAAAATTCTAATTGGATAAAATTCCCATTGGAAAGTGCCAAAATCCAATTGGATAAAATTGGATTTTGGCACTTTCCAATTGGAATGTTACCCCCAATGGGGTTTATAATATCCAATTGGATAAATCCCAATTGGAAAGTGCCAAAATCCTATGGGATAAAATGGGATTTTGGCACTTTCCAATTGGAATTTTATTCAATTGGGTTTATAATACCCAATTGGATATAATTCCAGTTGGACAGTGCCAAAATCCAATTTTATCCCATTGGATTTTGGCACTTTCCAATTGGAATATTATCCAATTGGGTTTATAATATCCAATTGGATAAATCCCAATTGGAAAGTGCCAAAATCCACTTTTATCCCATTGGATTTTGGCACTTTACAATTGGAATTGTTCTAATTGAGCTAATAACATCCAATTGGAAACAAGTCCAATTGGAAACAAGTCCAATTGGAAACAAGTTCAATTGGAAAGTGCCAAAATCCAATGATGTATTTTCCAATTGGAAAGTGCCAAAATCCAAAGATGTATTTTCCAATTTAGATCCAATATGATTTTTTCCAATTGGAATGAATTGGCCATTTTGGTAAGGGATATACGTTGACTTCACGTCGATGATGCATCTACGGGTGCGGAATAGGGAATGGGAAGGGGTGGAGCGCCACTCCTCTCATAGAAAGTTTGTGGCACTGAAGAAATGTTAATTCAGTTTGTTGAACCGAATTTTGCCGTCGATTCAACGTCGTCAGTGTATTATTTGATTCAACGTAATATTATGATCGGTTTATTGACGACAGAAATCAAATGTTGAATAGACTGTATTGCCGACCTAAACAATTTTCTTTATCTAACGATTGTGTAGGCCTACGTCGTTAAATAACACAGTTGCGATCGACGACAAGAATCGACGTTGAATAGACGTCATTCTTGTTTTTAAATCAACTGACCTAATTTTAACGTTAGTGTAGGTTAATCCACGTTATCATGAATTTCTATCGACGGCAAGAATCGACGTTGAATAATAGTTTAATTTAGGTTGTTTAGTGACAAACATAATTTCAACGTCGATTCAACGTCAGTGTTTAACGTTGAATCATTGCGACGTTGTACATCGAGAATCAACGTTGAATTCCGGTTGTTGAATCGACTGAAATAATTTCAACATTGATTCAACGTGAAACATGCAACCAACGTCACATCACGACGTTGTATCGACGCGGTGAGAATCGACGTAGAAAAGACGTTAAATTTTGCTTGTTCGCTGACTGACATAGTTTCAGCGTCAATTCCATGTCAGTTTTCCACGTTGAATCAACGCCAAATTGCAACGTTGTTTCCACATCGACAATTGATGTTGAAAGACGTTGAATTTCGGTTGTTCAATCAAATGACCTATAATTTCGACGTTGATTCAACCTCAGTGTAAAACGTGGAACTAACGTCACATCACGATGTTGTATCGACGAACAGAATCGACGTTGAATTTAGGTTGTTCAATCAACTGACCTAACCTCAACGTTGATTCAACCTCTGTGTACAACGTTGAACCAACGTCATATTAATTTGTATCAACGGCGAGAATCGACGATGAATAGGAGTTGAATTTAGGTTGTTTAGTGACTGATAGTTTCAGCGTCATGCAGTGTTGAATAAACGCACATTGCGACTTTGTATCTTCATCGAGATTGAGACGGAGATTGGATGTTGAATAGACGTTGAATTAGGTTGTTCAATCAAGTGACCTAATCTCAACGTCGAAACAACATCAGTGTACAACTTTGAACCAACGTTATACCAGGACGCCGACGGTGTGTCGACGAACAGAGTCGACGTTGAAAAGACGTTGAATTTTGGTTGTTCAATCAACTGACCTAATCTCAATGTCGAATCAACCTAGTGTACGTTGAACCAACATATATCAACAAGAATCGACGCTGAATAGGAGTTGAATTTAGGTTATATACATTGACTGACATGGTTTGAATGTCGATTCAGCGTCAGTGTTCAACATTGAATCAACGCCACATTGCGACGTTCATCGAGAGTCGACGTTAAATAGACGTTGAATTCCGGTTGTTGAATCGACTGACCAAATTTTAACTTTGATTCAACGTCAGTGTAAAACTTGGAACAAACGTCACATCACGAAGTTGTACCAACGACGAGAATCGACGTTGAATAGGAGTTGAATTTAGGTTGTTTAGTGACTGGCATAGTTTCAAAGTTGAATCAATGCCACATTGCGACGTTGTATCGACGAACAGAATCGACATACGTTGAATAGACAGTGAATTCCAGTTGTTAAATCGACTGACCTAATTTTAACGTTGATTCAACGTCAGTGTGAAACGTGGAACAAACGTCACATCATGAAGTTGTATCAACGACGAGAATCGATGTTAAATTGGAGTTGAATTTAGGTTATTTAGTGACTGGCATAGTTTCAACGTCGATTCAACGCCAGTGATCAACGTTCAATCAACGCCACATTGCGACGTTGTATCGACGGACAGAATCGACGTTGAATAAACGTTGAAGTTAGGTTCTTCAATCAACTGAGCTAATCTCAATGTCGAATCAACTTCAGTGTACAATGTTGAACCAACGTCATATCACGACGTATCAACGACGAGAATCAACGTTGAATAGGAGTTGAATTTAGGTTGTTCAGTGAGTGACATGGTTTCAACGTCGATTTAACGTCAGTGTTCAACGTTGAATCAACGCCACATTGTGACGTTGTATCTTCATCAAGAACGGACGTTGAATAGACGTTGCATTTAAGAGCAGTTGTCTGTAAAATTCAAAGACATTTATAAAATAGTGGCAGACTCAAAAAATGGATTTCTTTCAAGTTTTGCACATGGCTATACCTTTGTTAAGAGAAATCAAATATGAAGTTTTATTCATTTATATTTATTTGTGCGTATATTCCCATGGCAATATTTCTAATATCCTTATGGTTTATTCATCAAAAATAATGAGAGTGTGTGTAAGGTCAATACATTGGGTATCTGTTGCATATTTTTACATGTTTTTTGGATTTCGTACTTGGGAGATACCATGTTTTTAAAAAGGGGTGTTTTTCTTTTTTTCATATTGAAAAACTTCCAAATTTTAATTGCTCATAAACCTCAAAGTGGTGCTCATTTAGAACTGATTTTCTACAAATAGGCAGTTTAAATGCTCCCTTTAGAGAATTCCAGTTTTAAAAATGTGGGTAATCGAAAACCGTGTGAGCAGTGTTGCCAGAAAAACTGGCATTTTTCATTTAAAAAAATTACAATAGTAAAATTTACCAGTTTTTTTCCGCTGATTTATTTATAGATTCCTTTTGTTTTTCTATATCTTAAGTAATGTTGTGATAAAAAAAAAAAAAAACTATGTTTGTGGTGTCAGTGTTGTCAATTTTCTGTTTTAGCGTTTAAACCCTTTTAAGGGTAGTTTATAATTATTTCACTTTATACATACCAATTTCTGTCAGTGGTGTCACCAGTTAGACACAGCACCTTAACCTGCCTGGGAATACCAGTCCCTGAAAAACACCCTCTCCTCCCTAACCAACATCATGCAACAACCCTACCCCTTCTTGTCGTGATAAGTCAGGCATTATCGTGAAAAAATATTAACTTATGGTTGTGGTAGTCCTATGTCCCAGATGGTGGTCCGATTACAGCATTCAGGGGTTTTCAATGGCTTATTTTATTCGATTTTAGAGTCTATTATTAATGACCGGCCGGGGGTGTGTAATGTGAAGCGCTTGTTGGTGTTGTTGGCATTAAGTGCTATATAAATCTAACATGTTGTTGTTGTTGTTTTGTTTTGTTGTTGAAGCTTCTGTGCACTAGAAATTCAGAAAGTTACAGGAACTTGAATACAGACTTGATAATCAACCACTGTTGCACAAAGCAGAATTAGGTTATGCTAAAAGGCTTTCAACTGACACTTGCATATTCCCATGGTAGCTTTTTTATCTTCTAAAGTCTAATCTTTCAATTAAATTTTTATTTGCTCCAAAAACTATCGGTCAACTATTATCTGCCATACAAGAAACATTACATTTACATTCATCAATATATATTTGCAATGGCCAAAAAAATCATTAAGAAATTCAACAATAGATCAATGTAGCAGAGTAGTAGAAATGGAGGAATTGTTGGCAGAAGACGATTAAACATTTAGAGAATATGGAAGAAATGAAGATTTGAAACATTCAGCTCTACAAGGAGGTGGTAAGAAGGATAATTGTTGTATTCGTAAGCGAGATAGATATTTAAGAATGTGATCATAGACTGAACAATTTGACAAAAAGTGAATGGAGTGAAATATTTAAATCTTGTGTTGTACCATGTATTACCATATTGAGCAAATGTGACCCAAGATCACAAAAGGGCTGTAAACTCGTACCCTATCAAAATGTTGTTTTTTTTATGTAAATGAATAGAGCACATCATTAACTTTATGATGAGGACTCAATGACCTTAATCGGACAATTATGTGTAAAGTTAAGATAGTTTTGAATTATAATTATTCTCTACAAACTGGCATATAAAGTTCTGAGCAAAAGGGCTTTAAAAGTACTAAAGAAATTGAAGAAAAATCACAGTAGCAGTAAAAGAAACTCCTTAGCAACAACACAGTTCCCTTTGAGCTATTGAGGATCAATTTAGTAGCCATAAGAAGTAGTCTAGTAGGAACGGGGGTTCCCCATGCACCCCCAGGATATATTTTTTTAACTAAAATTTTTGTAATCCTCAAAGTATCTGATGAACGAATTTTGATGTTCCCATTGAAAAAAATTGTCCCATGGGGTCGTTTGGCACCATTTTGGTGGCCATCTTGGATCTTCAATGAAAATCAATTATTTGCATAATTCATTAACTAAAAATCATATACAATCAAATGAATCTCTAAAAGTATAATAGTAAGCCAGGCCCGTAGCCAGGGGGGTTTTTAGGGGTTCGGGCGAACCCCCCTTTTTCAGCGAACCCCCCTTTTGCCAGCGAACCCCCTTAGCCAGAAAACGATCCCCCGTTTCCAAAATAGTGCAATTTATTNTACAAAATGGGAGCATTTTTGGCACTGTTTATTTGTCGCTATCGATCGTAGTCCGATCGTAGAAATCAAAACAAAGCTGCAGCCAGCTGAATGACGTAACCAGCAAGACTTCAAAATGAATATTAATGTTTGTTGCCTAGGCTATTTGACCAATCGCGTGCTCCGGAGTTTATTTACTTTGGCACGACGTCATCACTATATATATATATATATATACAGTATATATTATTGATATTATTTTAATATTTTGACATACATCATGAATTGCCTCACAGCAAGAAGATCATTTTTTTTTTAAACAAGACATGAACCGCTTCATACCTTTTGAATTACTTCAAGGTTATTGTTTTCATTTAGTACTAAAGATAGTCCGTACAATGGTGCTATGCTCAAAAAAATACTTTTGAAGATATATTTCTAAAGCAATTGTAACGTTGACACGCATGTTTTTGTTTGGTTCTTTAAAGTTGTTTAACTATTTTCTACATGACTTGAATGACGTTGTGTGAATATACTTCATCAATACGTTTTAGTTTCACATCGCTGAAAATAGTGCTGATGATTGTTCTGCTGGCGTCAATATTTTTTTAAAGTTTCAAATAACCACAACTAGTTTCTTAACATGTACTCAACCGCATTCTACATCTTTTGATCCGCTTCACTGCCAGAGGGCTTTCCAAATCTTTTCCAACAGGTCATGAAATAGTTTAGTATACTTTGAATTAATTCAAGGTTATTTCCTTCATTTAGGCAGGGAACAGTGAATTCGTAATTTCACTGTTCCCTGATTTAGGTATACAATTACGTAAGCTTTGTACCACAGTAAGATGCACTACAAATATTTTCAGAACATTCTTTACAACTAATGAAAATCATTAATTTGTATAATTTATTAACTAAAAATCATATAAAATCAAATGAAATATATAGGCCTATGGTATAAACAGTGTTTATTTTCTCAATACAAAACATTGAATTCATAATACTGTACATTGCCTAGCCATTTTGGTAGCTATTATTGGCAGCCACATTAGCGGCCATTGTCTTTTAAATGAACATTGATTACCGTATAACATTTCAGCTATATTATACAAACAAAGAAATAACCAATTTTTTCAGAGTAATGTCATTGGGAATTGATTGAGATCCATGACCTATGATTTAAGCAGGTTTGATATTTTACAAAAATATGAGAAGTCACTTTATTTACACTCAAAATTTAATACAAAACGCTCTGATCTTGGTGAAAAAGTGCTTTTTAATGGTATAGGCCTAATGTATGGTATAACAATATTTTTAAAATTATGTTAGTCCAACCAAGGTACAAACTAAAAACTAATGGTCAAACTTAATGACCATGATTTGCTGGCCAATGTGATTCAAGCTCCCTGTTCACAAATGCTATCCACACCAGTCAGATGCAATGTTTAGTTTCACAATAAATCTACGGTACATTTATTATAGTACTACACATGCTGAGTCTTTTTTGTGGATGTTTTACAAAATAAATCCCTTATAAAATGATGTAATTCTTTAAATGACTATAATTAATGGAGGACCTGCTCTACACATACTTTATTATTGCTACCGCCAAGGAGGTTATGCATTCACTGTTGTTGTCTGCAAGATCACACAAAACGGATCATCATAAAATTTACCAGAGTGGTACATAATAATCACAAGGCTTGTTGCAACAGAATATCGGTTTACTAGAAATTGCAAATTGCAAGTGAAGTGTGAAGTACGACTGCATATGAATGTTCTTTGAACAAAATTATTTATGCGAGTCAAGTGAAAATAATGAATAATAAAAATATAACAAATAATATGAGACATGACCCATTGTCTATATTAGAACACTTCTCATTGGGTGACAAAGTCGTAATTTTTCATTTTTGTCAAAGTGTCTATAGTGGTGAATTATGGTTTAGGTTTTTTTAAATAAAGTTTCAAAAATTTCTATGTATGTTGAAAATGTAGTTGATTACCAAAGGTTACAATTTTTATTTTAAAGACTGCATGATCTAGGAAGTGTACATTTTTTTATGGGGCAAGTTTCCAGTAGGGGCGAGTTGACTGCCAAAGAGTGTTGCCAAAGTGCGAGCCAGCGTGTTATTTGATCACAAGTGCGAGACATCGCAAGTGTGAGACAGCGAGCCATGATGTCACGACTAGATACGAGACGTTACTCGAGTTGTGCGAGGTATCGACTGAGATTTGTGGAGTACAATACAAAAAACAACTATAGGTCTAATAATGAATTATTGTGATGTTAAATAGACAATGTTAGCTATCAAGGAGCGACGTTCTTTTTCATTGGGACCTTCTTCCCTTCAAGGCTAGGCCTATACCATCCTAGCTAGTCTAGTCCTAGAGTAGGATTTTTTATTTTATGAGATGATTTAATATGGGGAGTTTTCAAGGTGGCGAATTTTCTAGGGGCGAGTTTGTAGATGCGAGTTGACTGCCAACGCACCACACAACATAAGCATGATCGAATAATACATTTTTAATTATTGTTTTAAAATGTAATAATTAGCATGTTGACATAAATAAGTTTAACTGAGTTCGTAAATATTATAGGCCTCGGCCGGGACTTGGGCTGAGTTGACATTTATACCGCCCATGGTTATATAAAAACGCTGAATATTAATACTCAAGCGTCTCAAGCTGACGTAGAAACATATAGTAAAAACGAGCGTTGGTACCGTGTATGCCAGTCTACAACAAGCGTCGCCTAAATGTAATAATTAGCATGCTCAAACAGGCTGGTAAATAAGTTTAACTGGGTTCGTAAATAATATTGGCCTCAAAATATTGTGGCTGAGACATGGGCCGATTAAACGTAGAAATAGGAAACCTAGAAATATAGTAAAAACGCTGAATAAATATTCGAGCGTCGTGACATGCGGACGTTGGTACGTGTAGGTTAGTCTACAAACGTCGCCTAAAGTAATTGATTTTACCTGGCAGAACGAAAGAAGGAAACTCCGCTTTTCAGTCGTCTTAATAAACCTAATTGTTTTTTGACAAACAATGACCTTTCAGAGGTCAATTGCTGTCAAGAATATGAATTGGCTGCTCCACAGCAATTAGCTTGCTTGAAGTTACCAAGCCGATGGTTCACAGGTTGAAAGTTGGGATAGGTTGTGGGTGCTTTATTGCAGCTACAAAGTATTGAGAGCACACCTCTGACTAATCTCCATGATGGCATCCTCTCACTGCTTCCATAGATCCTTGATGACTGAATATTTTGTGCCTGGCTGGTAGATAGGGGTAATACTGCTGATGGTTGACTTACAGAAGAGTTTTTCACCAGACCTGAGACAAAGCCACCATATCTTGGAACAAAGTTGTTTCTCTCTGCTATATGTAAGTAACCAGACATATTGATTGCACTTTGTTACACTGTTCAGTGTAGGCAGATTGAATACAGCTCCCTCAGAAAACCCGGGTTTTACCTCTTGTACCTTGATTCCACCAGCATTGTTCAACAAAGTTTGAACCATGAATATTTGTCATAATTTTGTTCAGATTGTCCCACTCGAGATGAAATATGCTGTTGAGCTTAGGAGTGAGGGAAGTTGATACATCGTCAAGAGCTGATGATGAATCTGAACAAAATTATGACAAACATTCATGGTTCAAAGGTGTTGAACAGTGCTGGAATCATAGTACAGGAGTTGAAACCAAAGTTTGGATCCAGCAACCAGGAGACAATGCTCCGGATGCTAACTGTCTACGTATGAAGCAAGATACGCTCATGAGAGTGGATATTGCCAAGATCCTGGCATCAGTGTATACATGGTCGTGTTGGGCCAAAAACTGTCTGAGGGAGCTGCATTCATTCTGCCTACGCTAAACTGTAGTGTGCATCTGAGAGTATCATATCTGGTTACTGCACATGCAGTGGGGAGCGTAGAGAAACAACTTGTTCCAGGATTTGATGGTTTTGTCTCAAGTACTGGTGAAAAAGTTACCCCTATCAACCAGCCATTAACAAACTATTTTGTTATCAAGGAGCCACGGAAGCAGTCAGCCACTATCCATGGAAATTTGATAGGAGTATGTTCTCAAAACTTTTGCAGTTGGTGGTGGTGGTTGGAAGCCCTCCCCCTAATTTCATAGCAGAGACAACCTATGTCAAAACTAACTTCAAATATTCTGGTGTCGTTTTAGCACACAATAAGGTTTGTCTTATTCAAACCGGCATAAGAAGCGAATGGTCACTGCCATTAAGGTAGAGCACTTGAGGAAATTTGACATGGGTAAACATGTTGGAGTTAAAAACAATAGAGATGAGTTAATTAAGCATGTAAAAAAATATATTCTGGGGGTGCATGGGAACCCCCCGTTCCTGCCGGACTAAAGTGTTTTATTCGTCAAGCCTTGTTAGAGAGGGTGTTTTGTCAGGGTGTGGATGAAAAGAGGATGGGGTGGAGTTATGGGGAATAGGTCTGGATTTTTAAAAATAAGTTTATAAACGTTTTAAAAATACGACATTTTCAGAAATATGCAAGTATTTACAAGTAAAATGATCAGGATTTCTATTGTTGCAAGCTACATTGTAGCATGGGGAGGTGGTAAACGAATTGTTTAAGCAAGACAATAATTCCTCCATTCGAACTACTGGTTTCATCATTAAAATACTGGTAGATCACATTAATTACTCTCTCCATATCTTCTTTGAAATCAAAACATTTAGCGTTATATTATGCGTCTGCAATACTTAATTGTATAATAGGCCTATACATTTCTTCGTGACCAGTGATCCAAATCAAATTATGCTAAGGGCTGATGGGAAATTATGCTAAATTATACCAAATGTTAAATTTAATGGTTGTTTAAATAAGCGCCTTTCTCCCACCTAAAATAAAAGCAACACTATTCTCAATACTATTACTTGATACCCAGTGGTGCCGCCAGAGTCGACGGTATCAGGTCTGATGTTCCCAAC
>NW_022728901.1:80494-82861 GCF_011630105.1 Anneissia japonica | reverse complement strand
AAAATAAGGACAAGGAAATTCAGTTTAGGTGTGATTATATTATATATATTTAATATATATATTTAATATATATATATATATATATATATATATATAATATTTTGACATACATCATAAATTGCCTCACTGCAAGATCATTTTTTTTTAAAAACAAGACATGAACCGCTTCATACCTTTTGAATTACTTCAAGGTTATTGTTTTCATTTAGTACTAAAGATAGTCCGTACAATGGTGCTATGCTCAAAAAAATACTTTTGAAGATATATTTTCTACATGACTTAAATGACGTTGTGTGAATATACTTCATCAATACGTTTTAGTTTCACATCGCTGAAAATAGTGCTGATGATTGTTCTGCTGGCGTCAATATTTTTTTAAAGTTTCAATAACCACAACTAGTTTCTTAACATGTACTCAACCGCATTCTACATCATTTTTGATCCGCTTCACTGCCAGAGAGCTTTCCAAATCTTTTCCAACAGGTCATGAAATAGTTTAGTATACTTTGAATTAATTCAAGGTTATTTCCTTCATTTAGGCAGGGAACAGTGAATTCGTAATTTCACTGTTCCCTGATTTAGGTATGCAATTACGTAAGCTTTGTACCACAGTAAGATGCACTACAAATATTTTCAGAACATTCTTTAAAGTTTGTTCAACTATTTTGTACACGATTTTAAATGACTTCATGAATACATTTTAGACTTAACTTCACTAACTCTGTGACCATTCTACTATTATATAACTATACTGTTTGTTTATTCTGAAATCACAAACATAGCATATGATAGTACTAATAAACGTATTATTATCCGATAGTTTTCATTTATCTAGTTGGGGGCCTGAATTTTATGTAGGTGAATAAGTTGTTTGGAAGCAAAGTATGGCGGTTTGAAAGTTCGCAAATTTATACACGTTTCTCATAGAATGGCCTTCATAAAATTACTAAATTTTAGGATTTAGAGTTGAAATATTGAACCCAAACTTAAGAAATAGTAAGATTAAAGGTAATACTTTATATTTATGATATAATCACATTTTGCTCAAATTACATGTTATATTGTCTATTTGGCTCTTTTTCTCGAAACCTGGTGATGTGAGTTTACAGCCCTTTTGTGGTCTTGGGTCACAAATAGGTGTGGATATGAAGAATATGAAGAGTAATCTGATAGAAGTTTACTGAAAAGATATTCAACACTTATTAAATACGCACCTTCACATTTAAAGAAAACAAGAAAAAACACATGATTTTTAGAAACACAAAAAGAATATGTTCAAAAGAAATTCCAAATAGGTTGGAAAGACATGAGAATAAATAGCTAGGGACGACGAGTGAGTTAGTTATCTAAAACAACTGAAATCTGAGCAAAAGATGTAAAGCTATTTTCTAGAGAAATGTCAAGATGCAATAGTATACTGTAGGCTACTAAACTGTTGACAAGTCAGATGAAGATGTTCTTTAAGCTGCCAAAGAGGAATCACAATAACAACCTCCACATGCTTGTCCACTAAACAGTTAAACTTTAATATCCAAAATGGCACAATTATCTTTTCATGGTAAATTCAACAATTAAATTAAGTCTTCCTAAGTTGAAAAACTCGTTTACTGTACATGCACACATCGTGACGTGCGCGTCTGTTAAAATTTGAAAATTCTCCATATAACTATTCAGATAGTTTAAAGAACGTTTCGGGTCATTTTGCAGCATTCTAAAACTTTCCATATTTACACGCCATACGTTCATTTCCACGCACGCAACACGTAAGCCTACTGAAGCTGGAAATCACGTTTGTTACATACTTTGTGTTCCTGACACATTATTCATATCAGGAGTCACTCTTTGTGCTATTACCGTGCTCACGGGCATCAATACGTACGTGTACGCATGCGTAAATCTTTCAAAATGCTCAAAATTATTCTTTTTAAAAAAACTAATTACAGCATATTTTAGCATATTATGACACTTTTCAATCAGCACCGCGTGAGCTTTATGAGGGTTAAAGTACGGCGGATCACCGAACTCGTCCTCAGTGACGAGTTCAAATCTAGTTATTATTTTTATTATTATTATTATTGTTGTTGTTGTTGTGGTTGTGATGAAAAGTTAACACAAACGATATGTTGGCTAAAACGAATATTACATGTAAATATTTTTTTTTATTTGTTTGGTCCCCGACAAAATTTATTGTCTTCCCCGTCGGGGGGGGGGCGCTATTCTTCCCTACGGGGGGCAATAGCCCCAGCCCCCCCTCTGGCGCCACCACTAGTGCCACCACTGTTTGTTGCTCCGTGAGTTCTTGGCATACAGAATCGAAAATTTCCAAAACGTTCGTCAATTTCGGCAGTCGAATGGCTATATTACACC
>NW_022728901.1:78344-80046 GCF_011630105.1 Anneissia japonica | reverse complement strand
TGTATTATATATATTATATATACATATATATATTTACATATTTGTATACAATATCAACCAAGTATAATAACAATAAGAAAAAAAAAACATAAAATAAACAAACACATGAATTATTTAAACTAATAAATATATCTTTCGTATCGCTATTAATCACTATATTAACACGGCTCGTCGTCTGTGAGGGCCATAGATTTTAGTAACCTCCGGGAGTTTAGTCTTAGTACTATCATGATTATTTTTTATTTATAAAAAAAATGAAAAGCGGGATAGTTCGGGGTTTGGGCGGGACAGCAGGACACGACTCCGAAAAGCGTTACAATCCCACCGAAAGCGGGACAGTTGGAATCTATGCCGATGTTCTTGTTATTAGTGAGTTAGCCTAGGCTAAAAGAAATTCCAAAACGAAAAGTAGGGGCATAGAAACTGCAGTGTTTTTGGTTTTAGGAGTACTCAAAAGAAGATATGTGTCTGAAAAAAAGAAACAAAATGGATGAATAACCCCAGTGACAAGTGGCAAGACGTTGGTGGCACTGTTTCAAAATAGACACGCTAAAATGGTGTATGGTCTACTCAAATAAACGTCCCTTAATTCCACTGCAAATGTGGAACAACAAATTACTGTTATAATGACTATAACTCATTCTTAGTTCAATTACAATAACAAACTAGATTTGAACTCGTCACTGAGGACGAGTTAGGTGATCCGCTTTGACCCTCATTAAGATCACGCGGTGCTGATTGAAAAGTGTCATAATATGCTAAAATATGCTGTAATTATTTTTTTTTTTTTTTAAATAATTTTGAGCATTTTAAAAGATTTCCGCATGTGTACACGTACGTCTTGACGCCCTTGAGCACGGTAATAGCACAAAGAGTGACTCCTGATATGAATAATGTGTCAGGAACACAAAGTAGGCCTATGTAACAAAACGTGATTTCCAGCTTTAATATGTGCTGTGTGCGTGGAAATGAACGTACGGCGGGTAAATTATGAAAAGTTTTGAAATGCTGAAAATTACCCGAAACGTTCTTTAAACTATCTAAATAGTAATATGGAGAATTTTCAAATTTTAACAGACACGCATGTCACCATGTGTGCGTGTACAGTAATAGCACACAAAATTAAACATTGTCAAGTGTATTTAAAACCGCCTGTTAGTTGGTAATGCCACATGAACTTTCTCTTCACATAACCTATATATATTAGTCTGATAACGTCGAAATACAGTCTGCCGCCCTCACTTTGTTCTATTGTTTTACATCTTTTAAGAGAGAGAGATAAAAGGGCTCCAAAAATTCATTCTTTTTGACCATGTTGACGTGATCAAAATGAAAAATAAATGGACACGTCTTCAATAGAATTGATTTAGCTATAACATACTCACAGGTGGGAGACAATCAATCAAGAATAAGCGAGATACGTTCAAACGAGTCTAAACATAATGGCATCATAAATAAAAATTCAGTTTTATAATTCAAATGGCAATATGATGACAACGTCACAATGTCCGATCAGCCATTATGAAGTAAAAAATCGTATCTACAACTCATGTGTGTCAGAAAAAACAATTTTTTTGACCATGATGACGTCATCAAAATCTAAAAAGAAGTCAAATATATGAAAGAGAATTGTCTCAGCTATAACATACTGAAAGTTGGAAGATGATCGATAAAGGATAAGCGAGATACGCTCAAATGCGTA
>NW_022728901.1:75917-78300 GCF_011630105.1 Anneissia japonica | reverse complement strand
TTATATAGCGCACGCGTACAATTAGGGTACAGTACATAGATGTGTATAAGAGACAGACTTATGTGCTTTCAGAATATGTAATAAAAATTGGGGGTCACCTTTCAACCTAAGGAGCTATAACTGATTAAAAATAGGTCTGATTTTAGCATAATTTCACTGTATAGCGGCAAAATACGTGCAAAGATACCTATGTTTGATGCGCACGTACGGGGTACGGCATTGCTATTGGCCAAAAGATGACTGAAAAGAATGCAAATTTGTAAAAACAATGTCAGGAACCCAAAATATGTAAAATAACGTAATTTCTAGCTTTCGTACGTGCTGCGCACGTAAAAATGCGCGCGCGTAGTGGAAAATTTCAAAAAAATTTGAAATGCTCAAAATGTCCTAAAACGTACCCTAATTTAGTCAAAAAGTGATTTTGAGCATTTTGAAATTTTGACGCACGCGTGCGCGCGCGTTAATAAGCGCACGCGTCAATTAGGGTACTGTACATACAACATTAACCCAAAGTTAATGCTCACTTAATACGATTTCGAAATGGCAATTGGTTAGGCTGATATGATCGATAATGTAAAAACGCAAAATTGCGCGTAGATGACGTCACGCATGACTGAGCGCGTTGAAAAGCTTACCATGACTATTCCAGACCAAGCCAAATATTCGCTGAAAGCGATTTTGCGTAACTCGTGGCATTTTTTGAGGTATCGTGCGAACAGAAAAGGGGAGAAAGAAAGAAGAATAAGAAAAAAAAGATGATGATGATCCTGACAATAACAAGAGGTGATCCGCTAGTGTAGCGGATCACCAAAAAAAGATGATGATGATCCTGACAATAACAATAGGTGATCCGCTAACGTTAGTGGATCGCCAACTAGATTTGAACTCGTCACTGAGGACGAGTTAGGTGATCCGCCGCACTTTGGCCCACGAGGAAGTGTGCACGTGGCGGATTGAACAATAATTAAATGCTGATAATGGAAAAAAACAATAATTTAGTTTGTTAAAAAAGAATTTTGAGCATTTTAAAAGATTTACTCAAGCGTACGCGCACGTCATGGCGCACGTGCGAATCTTAATGACACTGTTGTCTTTTGATATGAGATATATACGTATCAACTTTCATTGACAAACGCCTATTGGTGAAGGAGTAATGATCATTTATAGAATTTATCATATAAAAATTAAGTTTTTTTTACTTCAGGATGGCAATATGGTGACGTTACAATGTCCGATCAGTTATTATGATATATAAAATCATATCTATAACTCATGTGCTTTTAAAATATGTAATAAAAATTGGGGGTCACCTTTTATTCTAAGGAGCTATATTTGATTATAAATAGGCATAATTATTAGCATATGTAATATTTGACGCACGCGTACGCGCACGTTAAGACGCGCAAACAAAAAAATAAGATACCTAACATTCAAACTTGATCTGAAGTATAAGCCCATTTAATATTATTCAGAAATGACGAATGGTTAAGATGATTTGACGTCATCAATGTATAGAGAAAAGAAATATAATTGGTGATCCGCTAACGTTAGCGGATCACCTATTGTTATTGTCAGGATCATCATCATCTTCATCTTCTTTTTTGGTGATCCGCTACACTAGCGGATCACCTATTGTTATTGTACGAGATCTTCTTTTTTTTTTTATTCTACCTTTCCTTCCATTTTTGTTCGCAAGATATCTCAAAAAATGCCACGAGTTTACGCACAATCGCTATCAACGAGCATTTGGCTTGGTCTGGAATAGTCATGGTAAGCTTTTCACCGCGCTCAGTCATGCGTGACGTCAACTACGCGCAATTTTGCGTTATTACATTATCGATCATATCAGCCTAACCAATTGACATTTCGAAATCGTATTAAGTGAGCATTAACTTTGGGTTAATGTTGAATGTACTGTACCCTAATTTTACGCGTGCGCTTATTAATGCGCGTGCATGCATGCGTCAAAATTTCAAAATGCTCTATGTCACTTTTTGACTAAATTAGAGCACGTTTCAGGCCATTTTGAGCATTTCAACATTTTTCATAATTTTCCACTACGCAAGCGCACTTTTACTTGCGCAGTACGTATGGAAGTTAGAAATTAGGTTCTTTTTACATATTTTGGGTTCCTGACATTGTTTTCACAAATTTGCATTCTTTTCGGTCATCTTTTGGCCAATAGCAATGCCGTACGTGCGCATCAAACATAGGTATCTTTGCGCGTATTTGTGCAGCTATACAGTGAAGTTATGCTGAAATCAGACCTATTTTTAATCAGTTATAGCTCCTTAGGTTGAAAGGTGACCCCCAATTTTTATTACATATTCTGAAAGCACATAAGTTGTAAATATGATTTTATAGATCATAATGGCTGATCAGA
>NW_022728901.1:72196-75447 GCF_011630105.1 Anneissia japonica | reverse complement strand
TCTCTAATATTAATCACGGTGTGTCCCGCTTTTGGACGTTGGGGGGGGGGGGTTGGAATGTCTGACATCGGTCACCGGTTCTGCGAAATGCCTAGGCAATTAGGTGGTATATGCCAGGTTCTCGAAAATTTTCGTTTGAAATTTAGCGAAAATGGTGTTAGTCCATTTAATCCATTTTACAAAAAAATAAACGCTTCCATTCAAATACCTCCTTCGAATAAACCCTTTTCAACAATTGCATAGGGTGTCTATTATTACAGTAAATACATTATAATTTCAGCGGTGGATTCTAGGTCTAGGCAGGCCCCAAACCCTAGGCTAGGCCTGGCCTAGTGAATAATACAGGAACTTGTATTCGCCAGGGGATACAAGGCGCAATCAAAATACTGTAAATAAAAAAAATAACCAATTGGGGATCAACAAAGTCAAAATAAATGACAAAAAAAACCCAGAAATTTGGACAGGTAAGTGAGATTTACTTTGGGAAACAAAGTTTCTTGAGAAGCCGACGAAGTCGATGCATTTAGGTATGGCTAGACTTAGGCCTTGTTTTTTGACAAGCCTGGGCACACCTACTACTAGCCTTCTCCCTAGCCCACTTAATTTTTTTATTAGGCCTAATTATTTCAAACACTTAATTTTTGTATTATTTGTAATGCTTATACGCACCCCCTCCCTTTCAAAATTGTCAATGGTCACTAAAGAGTGCCCAAGTGATCTCAAAATTTCATCCATTTTCAAATAGGCCTTGTTGACACTGTTCAAAAAAGCTGTGAAACTTTAATTTAAAATAGAGGGCGTCCACTTGAGTTTTGCACTGCCATTGATTGGAGTTTTGCATTGCTACTCTCAGTTTTGCACTGCCACTTGAGTTTTGCACTACTGACTCTCAGTTTTGCACTGCTGCCGCTTGTATTTTGTCCTTTTGGCGTTTCATACGTAAGAAATACGTTGATAGCAAGGTCCATCGAGACTGTAGCTTTTCAGCATTGCTCTTGGAGGATTAACTTCCTTACATATGCATTTGTAGCTTTTCGTACTCTACACTTGGCTATCCTAGGCCAACCACATAGGGCCTAGGGGCGCTAATGCACTTTCGCACCTAACTTTTAATTTTAATTTGTTTTACCTCAACGTTCTTCTCACAGTCACAACATATTAACAAACATTTTCACCTGATTTAACCACTCACAAAGTACCTTTTTCAACAAATAAGCCCACAAATAAGTACAGCGAATCTGTGTTCGCTAGCACGTCGACGAGCGGCTGCCATTTTGCAATCATTAAGAAATTGCCAGAACTTTTAATTCTTAAAGTTTTTACCTCAATATTCTTCTCACAGTCACAACATGTAATTAACCAACATGTTCACATGATTTAACCACTCACAAAGTACCTTTTTTCAACAAATAAGCCCACAAATAAGTACAGCGAATCTGTGTTCGCTAGCACGACGAGCGGCTGCCTTTTTGCAATCAGTAAGAAATTGCCAGAATGTCTTGAGTTTGCAGCGTGAAGTTTTTTTGATTAAACGTTTATGAAAACTTATCTATTTGCCGTATTGTATGTCATTCTTTATATTGTATGGTGCTGTTGTTTGACTATGTGTGTTCACATGAAATTCACACGTACAATATTTACTTCAAAAATTAGTAATGATCCAAATGCGTACACAGATCGAAAAATAGGGCCTAGGGGCCTAGGCCTAAATCCAGAAAAACAACTATTAAAGCCAATGATAAACGTCGGTTCAATTAACCTCGATTACGACAAGAAAGTTCAAAAAGATGGTACTGCATGACGCCACATTTTGTTGTCGGATGTTTCATGGGAAAATTCCAATTAAAATTATAAGACTGGCCTTTAATGGTTTCCAAAATTTAAGCTAACTGACTCGGACATTCTGGCAATTTCTTACTTTATTGCAAAAAAAAAAGTACAGCTCGTCGTGCTAGCAAGCGCGGAAACCCTGTATCAGCCTATATTTATAAAGGTATCTTTTTGTTGAAAAAATGTATTTTATGAGTGGTTGAATCATGTGAAAATGTTTTATAATTATGTGTTGTGACTGTGAGAAGAAAATTCAAGGAAAAAAATTAAGAATTAAAAGTTAGTGCGAAAGTGCATTAGCGCCAGCCTTGGTACGTAATATGTTAGATCAGATATTAATTACATAAAATGTAGGCCGACAATCGTATTTAATGGGGGCGGAGTGGATTTCGTTTTTTTCGCGATTTACCATGGCTACTGTCGTTGTCACCTAGATTCGTAGACGCCGTTGTCCATATGATGAAGACTGTCATAGTTCATGATTAATAAAGCAGGAAAGTGCCTTTCATTTTCAGTGGATTACATTCCATTCCACCCATGGAATTACCAGTTGATGGATAGCCCAGTAATGGATAGGCCTTGTGCCAGTTCAGTGCAACATTAGTACAACTGGAAATAACATTACAGCAATTGCATTATATATGTAAACATCTATTTAAATATACATTATATATATATAATAATGAAACACTTTCAGAAGCGCCATGAGCGTCATTTTTGGCGGATACTGGCGCTATATAAATGTTCTATTCTATATAGATGTTTACAAATATAATGCTATATATATACTGTATATATATATATATATATATATATATATATACATACATATATATATACACACATACACATATACACATATACATATATATACACACATACATACATACACACACATACATACACACATGCATATATACATATATACATATATATATATACATATGCACATATACACATACACATATATATATACATATATATATACATATGTACATATATATACACATATACATACACATATACGTACACATACATATACACATATACGTACACATACATATACACATATGTACACATACATATATATATACATATACATATATATATACATATATATATACATATATATACATACATATACATATATATACATACATATACATATATATACATAATATATATACATATATATATATACATATATATACATATATATACACATATATACACATATATATACATACATATACACATACATATATACACATACATATATACACATACATATATACACATACATATACATACATACATACACATACATATACATACATATATATATATATATACACATATATATACATACATATATATACACATATATATATACATACATATATATACACATATATATATAC
>NW_022728901.1:71391-72151 GCF_011630105.1 Anneissia japonica | reverse complement strand
TGTGTGCCTGTACCCCATACTAACCGTCACCTTTTGTTGGGAATATTGCTAATTTCATAGACTCACGCTGTGTGTTGTAAAAGTGAACAGCGGTATTATGTGAAATATCAAATGATACACAACTTGAGGGTAGTTGCTAAATATCCTTTGCTTAATTGCAGAAATAGCCATTACACATATTTTTAACATGAAAAAAGAAGATTGACTGTGTCACCACTTGTAAGGTTTTTGTCAGGCTGTGGAGGCGAGCAACTCGCCAATTCTCGAATCCGGCACCATAAAACTAATTTATTTCAAATGTGAAATGGATAATTTGTGGTCATTTTAATTAAGAACGTTAGAATTTTCTTTGGTTTATGTATAATTATAATATTTTTAGATTGCTTTTTTAACCAAAAAATAAAGTTTCATTGCAAATCTTCTAAAATTTCTATTAATTTTCTTTGCAGATCATACAAAATTTAAAGAAAATTTATAGAGACATTGATAACGTAGATGTATGGGTTGGAGGTTTGCTAGAAACGACTAGTAATGGACCTGGGGAGTTATTCCATCACATAATATTAGAGCAGTTCCTGCGAATACGGGACGGAGATCGATTCTGGTTTGAAAATAACAACAATGGGTATGCTTTCAAATGATGAATTATTGAGTGTAATACCGTAAAACCTCGAGTATAAGCCTTGAGCTTTTTTCTGCACAACCTCTTTGGATGGGCTTCTTTTCGAGATGGCCTTATTTTCCGAATTAGCTTTTATTC
>NW_022728901.1:70539-71347 GCF_011630105.1 Anneissia japonica | reverse complement strand
AGACTCTTTTAAAAAATGAGTGCAGTAACTTTTGGGAGTTACTGCTATAAAACAATAAATAGGGCCACTGTGACATCGGTCTGTATCATGGAGTGTATTAATCGGCATTAAATCACCTAAAATATTGTATAAACTAAGCATGTTTTGAATTTATTTTGTTTCTTTGAAATTCTTGTACAGTGTATGTACTGTACTATTTCGAAAAGAAGCCTATCCTATCATATGGGCTTATTTTCGAGATGGCCATCTTCTAAACTAAAGTAAAGAGGGGGCTCAAACTCAGTATGGACTTCTAAGCCATTGGTCTTCTATTTGAGGTTGTAAGGAGTGTGTGTATATATATATATATTTATATATACAGATACAGATACAGATCTTTTATTGTCTTAAAAATATAAGGTACAATTATGAAATTTTCCTTCCTTATTGCAAATAAGTATAAAAATATATATAAATATATTAGAAAGCACATACGGTATCACAAAAACACAATTCTAACTACATGAATTCTACTTACAACATACATTATCTTAGTTTCCTCTTATTAAATTCAATAATTGCTTACAGCAGAAAACCTAAATCTTCCGGTTTTAATATTTGGCATTCTAATTCGTCCGTATTTATTTACTATTATTTCCCCATGCAAAGGGTGTGTTTTATCAGCTATGATTAAGTTTAGTTTCTTATACAGAAGGGCAGAGTAGACAGCATCGATCTCAACCATGTTCATTCCTACTACTTTACCAGCTGTTCTAACAACTCAGTCTAGCCTGCAAAATAATATATATATAATAAAAAAAATGAAAAA
>NW_022728901.1:68534-70434 GCF_011630105.1 Anneissia japonica | reverse complement strand
AAGTAGGCATTGATAAGATGGTAATAAGCTGCATGTAGGTTCCCAGTGAAATATATGTAAATATAGACATTCATGTGATAAAAATCATTCACAGTTGATGTATTATAGGAACATAATTTTATTAGGCATGAATATTTCGTCCTGTCCTCAGGACTTTCTCAACGTGATTGAGACAATAGTAGAAAATAATTACTGGGTAAAACAATGCATACACATTTTATCTTACATAATTGGAGGCTACTAGGCTGGTTAAGGGATTAATTCTTACTGAATGTATAACCACTAGCAAAGCCTAAATCTTTATTGAGTACGTTGATGTGTGATTTGATTTTCACAGGGACACGCCATAGATAATCTACTAGAGATGGATCATGCTTATCAAATCCCACATCAACAGACTCTAAATAAAGATTTAGACTTTGCTAGTATAGTAGATAAAAGCATGGCAAAGATATGCTTGATTGTGTATTATACTTATGAGTTTTCATTTCATTATATTTAAATGCTATAAAAATAATACTTGATATTAACAAAATTATTTGACTCCGGATGTACTTAAAATAGGAACCTGATTCAAAGACCAAAAGAAAGCCTATATAGTCTTTTATCTAAATATATGATTCATTTGTCATGAGAGCTCACAATATTCTATTTATCAACAAATAACTTGGAAAGAAATGACATTAAGATGAAAGTGAGTCAAATATGGAGTACTATAGTAAATTGAATCATATATCTATGGAAAGTTTTTCAAATTTTTCAGCCATTTTTCAAGTGAGAATGTAAGCAGAATAAGAAACACCTTTTTGAAGAATGTGATTGTTGCTGTTACAGACATTAAGGAGACTGATATCCAAGATGATGTTTTCCATTACAATGAAGGTAGCCATTTTCATTCTATGCCATGCAATTTAGAATTGTGAAATACGTTCGGTTATTAGTCAATATAACATTTCTCGAAATATACGTGTTTCGATAACAATAACTGTTGATTTTACATTAACTGGCTTTTCAAAAATTTGTTTATACTGAAACTGTGCTTGGGTTGTTCAATCCAATATACGTCTCTTTCCGGACGATTGCGTGTTATATTGAAGCGTGTTATATTGAAGCATCTTCGATATCTATGACTGCAACTATATACAAGACGACATCAATCTGCTAACATTTTTTATTTTATTTATTCTTTCTTTATACTGAATATACACTTTCAATACATAGTACTGATTTCCAAAGTGGTTCAGTTCTTATCTACAAAAACATTTTAAAAGCAGAAAAACAAAGAGAGCAAAAACTTAACTACAAATTTAAAAAAAAAAAAAATATATATATATATTAAAATATATATATATATATACATATATATATATACATATATATATACACATATATATATATGTACACACATACATACATATATACATACACACACACACACATATACATATATACACACATACATATATAATATATATACATACACATATACATACATACACACACATACATACATACATATACACATATAAAAATAAAAGAAACATAGGTAGAAGCAAAATTTTGAATAATAAAAATGGGGATATGCAAGGTAAGAGAAAATCAGGTAAGATTAAGCAGGAATTATTGGTGAGGATTTGAAATAGTAAAATTTGAAAGTGTCATAGATTTAAAGTTGGTTTTAATATCATCCGGGAGTTTATTCCATAATTTAGTAGAACGGTAAACAAAAGTTCTTTTACCTTGCATATTATTCCAGGTGTATTCAATAAGAATGTTTTTACTTTGACTGCGGGTACAATGCGTATGCAAATCATAATTAAAAGCAAAATTCTTAGATAAATAGGATGGAGCATGACCATTTAAACATTTGAAAATCATTATGAGCAATTGTTCGTCCCAT
>NW_022728901.1:58858-67491 GCF_011630105.1 Anneissia japonica | reverse complement strand
GTGTAGAGCAGCCAGGTTTGTGTTTAATGATTATGAATGAGATTCAAGTGTCACAAAGATGATCCAGGAACTAAACTGGGATTCAATAGAGGAGCGAAGGGAACTTGCCCCGACTTGTACTGTTTCATAGAGCAATAAATGGTAAAAGTGAAATAAACCTCTCATCTCTATAAACACACTAGGGACAATCAAGAAGATGTGTATAAGAGACAGGTTCCAGTCAATATCTTTAAGTTCGTTAATGAAATTGTTTTCATTAAAATTTTTAAATGATCGCGATTTAATTAATTTAGGAGGAGCTTTCAGTTTTTTTATTTTACGATTTAAACAAATTAAAGAGTGGTCACTAATTCCAAGGCTAATCACACCGGCAGTTGAGATACTAGGAGTAGTAACAAATATTAGGTCTATTATTGTTTTACTAACTTTTGTTATTCTTGTAAAATCTTTAATTAGCTGGTTTAAGTTACTTTGCTTTGCAAGGCTGTTAATCTTCCTTTGGTTAGTCCTATTAGTAATGTCAAGATTAAAATCCCCTAATATAACAACATCAACATATGATGATGTACAACGTTGAAACATAGAGTCAAGTTTTGTTAAATATTCAGCTTTTGCACTGGGTGGTCTATATATTGTACCTATTAATAAAGGTTTGGAATGGGGTAAGTTAAGTTCAACCCAAAGTGCTTCAATTCCATCTTCACTAAAAATGTTAATTTCTTTAAAAAGCAGATTATTTTTAATGTAAAGTAAAATACCACCACCAATTTGGGAATTTGGTCTATCAATTCTACAAATTTCGTAACCATCAATAAAAACTTCATTATTGTCAATATTACCATTAAGCCACGTCTCAGTTAAACAAAGAATACCAACATTTATATCATGTAATAAAGTTCTTACATTATCAACTTTATTTCTTAAACACTGAATATTAAGATGAGCAATTTTAAAACCTTTTTTAAAAAACATCTTGCGCTAAGAAATGGAATATGAAGTTAAGACAACCAAATGTGTAGCCATGAGCATCACAAAAAAGAGAAACAAGTTGAACCATGCATACAACATGGATAATAGGCCTACAGAACTGAAAATTGCAAGACAGCATCCTTAACTCGGTGTCACCATATCAGAAGATCTATCATGGAGTGTTCGCTACGAAAGTATCACAGCAAAAGCATATAAAATCCTTGGCATGTTAATAGAAACATGCGCACATCAAATAAAAGAATTAAAAACCAAGCATATACAACCCTGGTAAGACCAATCCTGGAATATGCAAGCTCAGTATGGGATCCATATAACAAATTACACACAAAGCAATTAGAGTTGGCTCAGTGTAGAGCAGCCAGGTTTGTGTTTAATGATTATGAATGAGATTCAAGTGTCACAAAGATGATCCAGGAACTAAACTGGGATTCAATAGAGGAGCGAAGGGAACTTGCCCCGACTTGTACTGTTTCATAGAGCAATAAATGGTAAAAGTGAAATAAACCTCTCATCTCTATAAACACACTAGGGACAATCAAGACATGGGCATGGCAAAATGTTCCAGCGACCACACATCACCATGATACACCTTTAGGACAGGTAATCAGGCCTTGCTATCCCTCTCCCAATTCATCACCTTGTGACAGCGAGGATCAGAGCTTATAACCTCAAGATTCCTAAAGCCAGACACTCGCTGCATTGTACAATAGACGAATCACATTACTTGGTTTATAAAAAAACAATTTTTCAGTATGGAAGTCTTGGGTTGTCTAGTGGAAATACAGTAACCAAAGGTCCTGAAAAATCACGTCCTGGACGTTAGGAGTCTAGGCGCAGTGATAAATTTAAGTAGAATTGTTGTGTATTTCCATCTGTAATTAAGCCAACATTTTTAAGTGGTCATAAATAATTGTTTATTTTTTCGAAACTAATCGCGAGGTTTAACATACTAGAGGGTAAGGGTTTATGATGTTGTTTTGTATGGAATGCCAAAAGAGCAACATTTTATGTACGTATTTTGCATCCGGGTTTTAACATCATCACTCCGCATCATCATGAATGTTCCCAGCATCCGGAACAAAACCACCCAAGCATTTCTCTCTGTTCAGTGCATTGATATTTTAACCATAACTGAATCATGGCTCACGTCTGATGACTTAACTTCATCTTTAGGATTTCTTCAGGATTATTTTGTAATCCGAAAAGACAGATCTACCAAGAAAGGAGGTGGTGTGCTTGCAGCTATTAAAACTGAACTGAATCCAATTCATTGTCATGAACTCGAGTCTACTCCTCATGAAATTGCTGTATATGTTTTTCTATTTCAGTTGATAATTGTAAAATGCTTTTTGTCGCTTGTTATTGTCCACCTAATTCCCCAGTATAATTTTGGAATGATTTGAGTAATAATTTCCTTAACTACCTTATTTACCTAAGTATGATAGCATATATATCGTTGGAGAAGATTAATCGATTAGTCGCAATTATTCGCGACTCTGTTTCATTGAAATCCAGTAAAAAGAGGAAACATTCTCCTTGGGTTACCAGTGACATCAGAAAATGCATTAATAAAAAACATAGATTGTTTAGAAAGGCGATGCGCATTGGTTCAATAGCTGCTTGGAATGAATACAAATCTATCCGTAACGTAGTTTAAGTCATATTACTCTTATGTTAAACTTTTTACCAGCGATTCCACGTGTAAAGCTTTCTGCGCTTTATTAGAGAGCGTAAACGCTCACCTGTCCCCCTGTCCTTTAACATTAATGGCTCACTCGTATCTTCACCCTTTGTCATTGCTAACTCATTTAATGATTTTTTTGTTTCTGTCTTTGGTCCTCCTACTCCCCCTTGTGTCGATCCTCCTGCATGTAACGTTCCCATTCCCGAACTCTCTCATATTAACATGTTGTTAATGATTTATCATCAAATAAATCACCTGGTCCTGACTCTGTCCATCCATTCATATTAAAGTCCGCTTCTGAATTTATTACCCCTCTCTTATTTAACTTATTTAACATGTCACTTATGAAGGGTAAAATCCCTACTGCCTGGAAGGTTTCACACATTACTCCCATATATAAATCCAGAGACAAGTCCTCTATTTGCAACTACAGACCAATTTCTCTTACCCCACTTTATTCCAAAGTTCTTGAAAAAATAATTTTTGATTGGTATATCCAATCACGTTGCTTATTGCTGTCCAATCAGCGATTCTCACCATGGATTTTTTTCTTCCCGGTCCTGTGTTACCCAACTTACAAACTTGATATATTCCTGGGCATCTTCCCTCAATAAACCTAAGCCTCCTCGAATTGATGTTCTCTCTTTGGACTGTGCTAAAGCGTTTGATAAACTTGCCCACCACATTGTGTTAAATTTCGCAACATCAAGCATATTCAAAAGTTCCTAACAAAAAATGCTCTTCTGAAGTTAGTTCATGCACTTATAACATCACGGCTAGATTATTGCAATGCAATTCTGTATGGTCTTCCCGCCTGTAGTTTAAATAGACTACAGCTATGCCTTAACACGGCAGCTCGTTTAGTCTCTGGAGTGTCTAGACGTGAACATATTTCACCTGTTCTCCATCATCTACACTGGTTACCAATTGACAAGCGCATCACATTCAAGATTCTGCTCATTACGTACAAAGCCCTGCACAACAAGACACCTGAATACATTTCTCAACTTCTAACGTCACGTTCTGTAACTTGTAGTAGGTCTATGAGATCAACGATGAATAGATTCATACTATCCGTTCCAGCATCACGACTCAAAACTTAGGGCTTTTTCTGTCGCTGAACCAAGACTTTGGAACACCCTACCAGCCTCTATCCGTGAAGCAACTTCTGTTCATACATTTAAGAAGAAACTTAAAACCCACCTTTTTTAAGTTTATCTTTTTACAATTTTTGTAGTTTAAGAGTATTTAAGTGTTTTGTTTTTTTGTTCCTTAAAGTTGCAACTCCCTTACTTGAGCCGGCGTCGCCACCTTAGCAGTGCACGGTAGTAGATCCGAGGCTTGGAAGCTACCAGAGCCCAGCATACTGTCGCCGGAGTACCTGCGTAGACGCGGTAGTGGTGGTGACGCTGTCTCAACAACAGGAGTTCGCATTTTTCATGCTGCTGCTTGGTTTTTTCCATTCTTGGTCTGCCTGTTTTTGAAGGCTTAATTTATCAATTATTTATTTATTTATTTATTTTCTATTTGCTTATTTATTTACTTTATTCATTTATTTGTATTTATTTAACTGATAATAAATAAAATAAAAAAAATATTCTGATTAATATAGGCCCTTTAATATAAGATATAATATAATTTAATTTTTTAAAATTCATGGTCCTACCTTTTTTTCGGCGCCTTGAGACAATTTTATTGTGGAAGGCGCACTACAAATATTCCCACCATTACCATTACCAAGAGACGCTTTTGTTTAGACATCTTTATGCTAGAACTAACTCCCTTCATCTTTCTGCCATTCATCTGTTGTTCCGCAGACTTTGGGAAAAACTCCCTGAAAATATTAAAAATTCCGTTATCCTTGATTCCTTTCCTACTTTTTTGCGCTCGCTTAAATCGCATGTCTTATGTTATAGCCCCTCCGTTTAGTTACTTTGCGCCACGTATCGGATGGTTCTTTTTTTTTATCCCAGTTTCTCTTTCTCTTCTGCTTTGTTAAACTGCTTGATTTTTATTGATTTAATGTTTTATAAATTTATATATTTATTGTTCAATTCAATTCAATTCAAATTTATTTCACTTGCAACAAAGATTACATACACAATTCAATCAAGTAAAGGAACGAACACACAAAAAAAGCAAGCAAGGGTTGCTGAGCGGGCATAAGCCCATATAAACAACTCCCCTAGACAGATTAATACAATTTATAGAAAATAAGCAGTAAAACTACAAGAAACGATTAAACTATAGAAACTTAAAGACTAAAATTAAAAACTTTAAAATATAACAGAATATAAAAAAAAAAAATTGCCAAAAAAATATGTGAATACTTATATTTAGGCCTAGTTAACAAAAGTAAATAAATAAATAGAATAAGTAAATAAATAAATAAAATAAAAAATAAATATGATAGACAAATGAATAAAAAGAAATAAAAATAAATAAATAAAATAAAAATTTAAATAAAATATAAATTAATTATAAAAAGTTCACTTTATATACAGGATGTGAAAGTCAGCTTACTTATGCCTAGTAACAATGACTATAATAAATTAAATAAAAAATAATTAAGGTCTACATAATATCAAGGTAAATACAATAAAAACCTATGGAATATATTTAGGAGTTATAGTTATTCAATTAAAATGATATTATCTAAAGGCATATTGGATAAGAATTGGAATGATGAAGAGAAAAGATAGCATAGTAGTCTAGTTTTAAAAACAGAAAGAGAAGGAGAATCTATAACATGCCTAGGGAGTGCATTCCAGTCAACAGCAGTTCTGTGTGAAAAGGAGTATTTAAGAGTATCAGTGTGGTGCATTGGAACTGTAAGTCTGAGATCGTGATTAGATCGAGTCTGGTTGTGATTGAAAGAGAAGTAGCTGGAAAAAGTTAGATCAACTAAATTGTGGTACATTTTTAAACAGAAATTCAAAAGAAGGTATTTTCGGCGTTCATGCAAACTGGAAAAATTTAGTCTGTTTAGTAGAGAGCAGTAAGTGGACTCGTAGTCTTTACAAATGAAGCGGGCTACTCGACACTGCACACGTTCCAGCATTTGGCAAACACCCACTCTGTAGGGATCAATTGCTGAGGCAGATAACTCAAGATGTGGAAAATTAAGAAAACATAAAGCTTGATTAAAGATGTTTGTGGGCATTTATGAAACACACGTTTCATAATTCCAAGAAGTCTGTTGCATCTTTTACTTGTTAAAGAAAAATGATTTTTGAACGAAAGGGTATTGTCAATAGTAACACTGAGGTACTTTTCTGATGTTGACCAACTCAGAGTATAGCTGCCAAGGGAATAACAGAAGTCTGATGATGTAATAGGGTTTTGTTTTCCTAAATTCCAATCGGTTGACCAGTTAAACACAGTGGATAAATCATCTTGAAGATTGTGAGAGTCGGATAGGGACTTAATGCTTCTATATATAATACAGTCGTCAGCATAAAGTTGTATAGTGGAGTTTACAACAACAGAAATGTCATTTATAAAAGATAAAAAAAGAGTAGGTCCCAAGATTGTGCCTTGGGGAACACCAGAACCCACTTTCGTCCACATTGAAGATTCGCCTGATACAACTGTCCTTTGTAAGCGGTCAGAAAGAAAGTCAGTTATTCATGACAAATTTGTGCCATGGATCCCAAGAGAATGGAGTTTCTTTAGTAGAAGGGGAAAACACACAGAGTCGAATGCATGTGAGAAGTCTTAGAAAGCAACGTCAATGCAACCGCTTTTGTCTAATATCGCAGCCCAATCCTGGAACGAGGTTATTAACTGTGTTTCGCAACTACGTTTGGCTCGAAAACCATGCTGATTGTTAGAAAGGAAGTTATATTTACTAAAATGAGACATGATGTTCTTATTGACAATACGTTCAAGTACCTTACAGACAAGAGATGTTAAAGAAATGTGACGATAATTTTTAGGGTTAGTTTTTGAGCCATTCTTGAAGATAGGGTAATATTGGCCAGTTTCCAGTCCTTAGGAAGTCGGCCAGAAGATAGAGACAGGTTGAAAAGTGAAGTGAGAGATGGGGCGATTTGAGATGCACATTCATGGAGTAACCTGCCTGGAATATGGTCAGGTCCTGGTCCCTTGTTGACAGTTTTATGTGTTTGTATGTGACTGAAACACAGTCGATAACAAACACAGTTGGTTTTTGGCCTCTCAATGGGTTACAGTAAAACTTTGCTTTAGCTGGCCCTGACCATTGCTGTCATCTATTTCAGTGGTTTTTAAATATGTATATGTTATGAAACTGCTATCAGAACCTGTAAGGATACCTGAACTACCACTGCTGACATTACGTATAGAAAATAACTGAGCGAGATACTGTAGCATGCAACATGCATCGAAACATTTGCGACATTCACATACTAGAGGGGAAGCGAGTGCACCCTCTAGTAGTAGTAGTAGTAGTAGTAGTAGTAGTAATAACAGGAGATACGATGAAGACTTGCCTCAAAATTAATTTGAACACAACAGATAATGAGTGCTTTCAGTCATAGACATACACCCCATTCTCCTTGTTTATTTATATTTAATATTTTTATTGATGATTCTGATTTCAGTTTTAATTTTTTGTTCCTTGTCTGCTCATTGTAGAAGATCCATGCTATGAGGTCGGTAAAACCCTCAACCTTCTGATCATTAACTCATCTTCAATGGAAAAGTGTACAAATATGCATACATTTGACTACTTTGAGGGGAGTGAAAAACCATACATGTTTTCATTCGGTGCCATGCTGACTTGGATATTTGGTAAGTCAATAAAAAAATACAAAAAAACATACACCTAACATATATGCCTAACCCATATGCCTCATCTGCAAATGCCTTAATACTAATCCGCACATCAAACTTCCCCATTCTAACCTCCCAATTCACCCCCTCCATTAACCAACGTTGCATCCAACGTGGTATAGTATCACATAACATGCGACATTTGCGACAAAGGGTCGTACATTGGTGAGACTGGTAACAAATTCAGACTCGAATTCAACAACCACAAACAATCCTTCCGCAATCACAGTAAGGGTTTCCCTGTAGCCGACCACTTCAACTCCACCCGGCCATTCTATAACTTCTTAATGAAAGGTACATATCAGGACTCAGACATATAATCAAACACAATTAAAGGCCCACATATTCGGAATAAACAAGGACTTTGGTATAATCAGTGATTATTCTTAATTCATATTATTTTATTGTTTTATTTATTTATTTATTATTTTTTTCATGTTTAATTATAGACCCATTTTTTAAAATATATTTTTTTTCATATCAGTATATTTTTGATAGTCTTATTTCTTATAGCCCTATTTATTCAGTCATATATATTTTTGTATTTCTCTATATCATTATAGAGTTTCTATTTCTGCCTTTCTGCCTCTTTGCTTTAGAACTTGCCTGTTAGTTAACATATTTTTGTTTATTTGCTATTTATCATGTTGGAGGGGGTCTAATCTGAGCGGCTCCTTTATACAATGTCATTGTTTATTTCCTTTATTGATATTTCCGACTGAGATCTCTGTTCCTACACTGATATTAGCCTCATTATAATTACAGTTCCCAATTAGTTTATTTATTACTATACTTACTCCGAACCTGGATAAGACCTGAGGACGGGTTGAAATATTCATGTTTTTGAATAAATTTTGTGTTCTAAGTCTACCATGTCATTGTCATCTCTTAAGAGAGGGGAGATGAATAGTGCAACCAGAATGAGGCAGAGTAATAGAGCAATCTCTTAACTGTGATGCTCACAATGTTGTATATATGTTATTCTGCAATATTTGTGAAGATGATCATTATTTTGGTGAAACTGGCATTGATTTTAGGTCCACATTTAAAAACCACAAATCTTTTATCCGACACAATCGCACAGGTTTTCCTGTTTCAGAACACTTCAACTCTCCCAACCATTCTCTCAGTAACCTATGATGTG
>NW_022728901.1:53962-58820 GCF_011630105.1 Anneissia japonica | reverse complement strand
ATATATATATATATATATATATATATATATATATCGTCATAAATCCACACACATATATATATATAATATAAAATACATACATATACTGTGTAGATATATATCGTCATAAATCCACGTTTGTTCTTGAAATTATATAAAAGGCGTTGAAACAAGGAATTGAAGCAATGAGTCATGTGGACTATAAAACACTGGTTTATTTCAAAAGAAATTTTCGATCAGTCATCTGGTCTTCTTCAGCTTACAAAACTAAATGACAAAGTGTGGCTGATACAAGAGATCTATTATACAAATAAACAATATAATTTTGATAGGCTTAGAGTAAGGGCCAATTATCACATAGCTTATGTAACTACCACTTAATTACTCTAGTCTAAGCAGTGATCAAAGCGGTGAATAGTGATTAGGGTTATATTATCTGCTATACGTTGTTAAATTGGCTATCACAAAGATACCGAGATTGCACACGTCTGCGGTATTTCTAGGCTATGCAGATGCATCTTCATCTGTCACTTAGTGTAGTGTAACTTCTACTTTAGGTCCTCCGAATTGAGAGATAGGCCTAGCCCTACTGTATTTTGATGACTAATAAAATATAACTTGTGAGGTTAACAACAAATCATCTTTACGATATTTCATGAATTAATTATAATCAGGGATTTACGAACACCAACGATTGGATTGGATTTATTCGGTGTAAACACCAAGGATAGCCCACAAAAGTCTAGAAGAAGACTTATTTCCAGTGGGGTCCTTCTGGTGGTGATTGAGCAGTACACCGGGAGACAATTCCCTTCTCTTTTCCGAAGAGTGCACTGCGTTCTTTAACGTGCACATGGGCCATAATGCACACGGGACCAACGGCTTAAACGTCTCATCCGAAAGACGGTGCGCTAGTAACTTATATTTCAGCCCTCTAGCTGAAACACAAGGAGAGGCAGCGATGGGAATTGAACCGGGGACCTAGAGATCTCCACGGTTCAGCGCACACACAGTGGGTACCACCAGATTAGCCGACTGAGCTAAGCTGCAACAATGTCAGGGAACCGAATCTCAAGTATAGTATTCACAGAGCGGCAGAACCACGTGCATGGTGGGCGACTCAGAACCTTCCATTTTTTAGCGGGGTATAAATGTTTTTAACCCTTAGCCATTAGCGCTAACAGTCCAGTTTCAAAACTTTACTGACTCAGTATCAAATTGATCGTTTTTAAATTGATTGTATTTATTGGCAAATTAGTGTAGGTGAGACTGGTCTTTTAAGCCTTACATTTTTGGGAACCCCACCGAATATTGGTATGAAAACAATGTACATTCAATCAATAAATGTTGTTTTTTTATCAAACGTAAATATGCTTTAGCTTTAATTTTGTGTAACACTTGATAGATTTGAAGAATATAGAGAATTTGCTAAAGGTAGACCAGGCCCAATTAGGCTAGGCCGAGCTGATTAGGCCAAGCTGTCCAAATATCAGGTTACCAAGGGTAAATAAATACACTCTGACTGCCCAACAACATAAACAAAAAAAATCTAATTTTAATTCATCAATCGGATAAATTTTCAATTAATCATTACAATTGATAATTTATTTGGTATAAACTTAGCAGATTTGAATCTCTTATTGCCTAATGATGTCTAATATCTTTTTAAGCGTGTGCCTTGATGCTGTTCATACTGAGCAAAGCAACAAATTGGTGGAATATTAAGAAACAGAAGCAGATAGCTTTTCAACAAAGCGTGGAATGCATTAGTAACATCAGAATCTATGCACAAGGTCAGAAAACCAACATTATATTTCATGTTGATATCCGTACAATGAGCACAATTATAATAATATTTATTTCGTTTTTTTTGAATATGGTATTTTTGTGCATGAATCTGTTTTCATTTTATGTTATTTTTTAAAAATATGTGTAAAATAGGCCTAAAATATTTTTTAGATTTAATTAGCAATCGCAAAGGAGAAGGTTACTGTATTTACTCGTGTTTTTCTGTGTTGTCCTTGTCATTGTTAGTAGTACAGTAATTGTTTGTTACAACGATAACTGAAGTTTGGTAAGTTCGATTGGTTTCCGATTCTGTTAATATGCATTGTATACCATCATAGTTTCTAAAAAAATACATGAAAAATTAATAATTGTTGTGTTTAAATATACAAAATTAGTGACTCAATTCACAGGAAAATTGGAAATATTCTTATAATAACTGCAATTTGCGTTGCTTTGTGTGACCTTATATGTATAAGGTTTATTAAGGACTGAATCTGTTTTTTATATAGATATATTTTTTTGTTTTTGTCGTTTTTTTATCTGCAGAGTTTTTTATGAAGGGACCCCGATTGAAATAATTGTCTTTTTCGCAATTTTAGGGTTATCCCCGATATGCTCTTTTGTAATTTGATCTGTTCATGTGTTTTTGTTTCTGTCATATTTTTTAAAGAGCATATTAAATAAATCAAATTAAAAAAATCACTCCATTCTCATTAAGATTAATCGACCATTTGCAGCTTCCTTACTGATCATACCATGAATACCAGGCGTGCTGGATGTATATCCATTTCCTGGGGTGGATGCAGGATTTGGCAGTAAGGGGTACACACAAAAAATGAGGAAAATTACACATAGATTGCCAGAAATGACACTTTTATATAGTAAAATTCATCATCATCACATCACCATTGTATAGTCAAAATGAAGCGAAAATTCTCATGATCTTTTATGGTTGGGGCTGAGGTGTGAAAATTTTGAGAATATGCACCTCTGGGTGCTTGGAAATTGCGCCATTCAAAGAAAATTTAATTTATATATAAACTGATGATGTCTCGAAAATTAGTCAGAGAATAAAGAAGAAAATTAGCTGTCATGCATGACGTTAACAGAAAACAGGTCATATTGGCACAATACCCTGGTCGGTTCCAGCTTGTCTTGTGGTGAAATGCAAGAAGTGAATGCTTGCGAAGAATTTATGCCTGTCTCTTATACACATCTGTGTTATTCTTGGTGCTCATAATATACACACCTGACACTGTCCGAGTGAGACGTGTTTGTTTTGAGCTCCGCCAGGCTAATTAATTTTACATGCAAGCAATGGAATTTGAACTCCTGGACACCGGAGGGAAGCTGTCTCTAATCATGTCTACGCTACTAACTATGCAAGGAAGCCTAATAATAATAATAGGAAGCTGTGAATGCAGATGATGCACAACTACACATTAGTTTTAAACCCAACGTTAAAGGACTTACTCAGGCAAAGTTGAAAATTGAAAAATGTATTGAAATTGTACATCAGTGGCTTAGGCCTTGTTTTGAACACCAAGAAGACAAAGGTACTCCAGATCCAATCTAAGTTCAATACTACAACGCAAGTCTGTCACATCCTCTCCGTTAGTGACTCGGTTGTTACACCCTCTTTTGCTGTTCATAATATCGGTGTGACCTTCGACAGCTCAATGACGATGACTAAACATGTCAGCGACATGTGTAAGTCAATCTCATTCCACCTGAGGAACATCAGAAACATTCGCAAATTCCTTACAGACGATGCGACACAAGATTGTGCATGCTCTTTTAACCACCAGACTTGATCACTGCAAATGCGTACTTTATGGTCTGCCACCAAGTTAATTCAAAAGCTTCAGCTTCGGCTCAACTCAGCTGCTCGTCTTGTGAGGTGTACACCTAGATTTAGTCATATTACTCCAGTGCTTAAGAACCTTCACTGGTTGCTGGTCTCCCAACGGATTGTTTTTAAAATTCTCACTATCATTTACAAAGCATTACATGGTCAAACCATGGTAGAACGCTTTGCCTCTGGACATTCGTGAAGCGCCGTCTCTTACTTCATTTAAACAAAGGCTGAAGACACATCCTTTCAGAATTGCATATTAGTTTTTCTTTCCCTTCTTTTTTGTAGGATAGGTGAGTCAGATGCTAGGTTCACTAGTGCACCTGTGAATTATGAGTGCCAGCTGCTGCTTTGCAGCAGTACTTAAACTGCAGGAGAAGGGTGTATTGATCTTGGTTCCTCTGCTTGTCTTTTTTTTGTTTTTTTTTTTTTGTTCATGGTTAGTTAGAATAGATCAATGGTTTTAGTTTTCTTTTTGCTCTCTGTTGTATCAGCGCATAGAGACGCCGGTGTTATGCGCTATAAAAATCTAATTACATACATTACATACATACAGGATTAGCAAGCATAAATTTGGACATGGATGATGTGAAAGCCAAGTTTGAAAGGATGACTTTTTTAATTTACAGAAGGCAGATGATTTTTAAAATCGTGGTCGTGGAAGTAATGTTATTATTTGGGGCATACCAGAAAATTTTTGAGAAACAAGACGGCTGCATCAAGTTCGTACATACTTTTATTACGGATCACATGAATTTAGAGAATAACCCATCGTGCAGCTTTACCACAAAAAGAACAAAGACGAGCCGAGGAATATTTTTGTTAAATTCCTTAGATTTCAAGACAAAGAATCTGTTTTGTAAAGCGCCCCAAAGAAGCTGAAGGAGAACCCATTCAAAGAAAATTTAATTTATATATAAACTGATGATGTCTCGAAAATTAGTCAGAGAATAAAGAAGAAAATTAGCTGTCATGCATGACGTTAACAGAAAACAGGTCATATTGGCACAATACCCTGGTCGGTTCCAGCTTGTCTTGTGGTGAAATGCAAGAAGTGAATGCTTGCGAAGAATTTATGCAGAATATCTTGTTTCTGATAAACGAGAATTAAATTACTCGCCCCCCCCCCTCGAAAATCACGGTCAAGTAGTTAAAAATCACCTAAAATCACCATATTTTGTGAATTAGTGGCCCTCAACTCAACATCGAGCCCGCCACTTCCCCTTTGCGCCCCCC
>NW_022728901.1:50946-53699 GCF_011630105.1 Anneissia japonica | reverse complement strand
GTGATCATTGGCAGACAGGAAAACCCGGTGCAAAAACATGGGAAATGTAATAGAATGAAAAATCAGAACAGAAATGGTGTTTCTGGTGGAGCCAATTATAATTAGGATATTAAAACCACTATGCTGTTGCAATTATATTTAACTCGGTAAGTAACCTCGTCTCTCAGAAGGAAAGGTAAGGGTATTGCAATTGCACGCTTCTGTGTGTGGTTCTGTCTGTCGGGCTGTCTGTCAGTCAGTGGTTCTGTCTATATGTCTGCCTGTCTTTGGGGCTGTGTGGTGTATGCTTATTTTCTGGGAAACTACAGACAGCGCCAACTCGAGCGGACTGACCACTTGCCGACTCGAGCGGATCAAACGTGTCAAATTCTGGCTGGCAGACTGGATTGCATGTCTTATATTCTGTAAAAGTAATTATACAGTCTGAAATAGATACATTATTCCTATATTTTTAAGGTTCTGCTCTTTCCAAATCGGATCCTAAGGCAGAAATTTGTGCAGGACTTGGAACGTTTTCTGGGTGGTTTAAAGATCATGGTAAAAACGAAAGAACTTACTCAAGATAATATGCTATTTGCATCCATAACGAAACAGCAAAGACAACAAACCTTAGAACGCTTTTTTCGAACAGCGTTTGCACAGGTAAGAGCTATCATGAAATTATAACATTATTCTGTAGTTAAAACTTAACTATTCTAATACTTGAATGCATTTTCACTGTATATTTTTGTAATATTTTTATTAAAAAAATGACCAGTCACTATATGATAACTCATCTGAATTTTTGGATTTATTTTTAGGCATTAACACAAAATGTTAATCCTGTAGATAGGATTACACGCTGGAATACGGAAATTGCTCAAGAAGTTTTGAGCTGCAGGCTTACAAAGCATGAGTTTGCAGAAGCACTTTCGATGCAACAGAACTCCTTATTTGTTGAGCAGATGTTTGATGTTGTTGACAAGGAACATTTTGGAACCATTTCTTTCAGAGATTTGTTAGATATGTTGGTTATATTTGCAAAAGGTGGGTATTTTAATAATTTGATTTGGTCCGAACTCAGTCGGTGGATACGTTTGAGCGTCTCTGCTCTTAATGCTAGATAAGAAATATTTTTTAAAAATTACTGGAAGATAATTTGAGATTGGTTAAATTGTTGAATTCTATTGGCTAGATGAAAACTCTTCTTTATTTTCAAAAACCAGAATATTGAGATATTTTATTCAATTGAGCAACTGAACAATTCAATTGAAGATGATATTTGTGAAACAAGATAAATTTATACATACATTTTAGGAACACCGGAAGAAAAACTGCGATTGATGTTTGATGTTTACGATATTGGGCATACAGGAACGCTTTCCAGAGATGAATTTAAAGCCATGGTCAAGTAAGACATTTATGCTATTAATATATTATAAATGTTATTAGTCGGATATTATATTTGGATGATGTCCCTTTTTGTAGAAACGTTTAGCACAAAAGTTTGTTTCTCGCTACCCAGGAGTATAAATGGGTACCAGCATATGCTTGGAAGGTAAAACCTACTTCTTAGGAGGGAGGAGAGGCGAAACCCTACATCCTCACACAGTCTGGTCAAATGACATAAGAAAGAAAAATTAGCTCACTGGCCTGGCTGCAGTGAGCCCAGAGTTTCAGATCGAATTTACCATTTTTACCTACCTGATTGCACCAACTTTTGTTGAGCTGCAGTTTAAGTATTCATATTATGTCCTGTAGGTCAATGGTGGAAGGAATGAGTGGGACTGTTGAGCAAGATAACGTCGAAGAGCTAATAAATTCCATGTTTGAAAGAGCAGGCTTCAAAGAAAAAGAAAAATTGAACTTTAAAGATTTCTTGAAATTGATGGAAGAACACAAAAAACACTTTGATAGAGTGTATATCGGTGTTACAGGTAGGCATAATTTAAGTTATCTTAGAATATTAGGTATATATATGTATATATTGCTCATTAAGAAACAATTCATGGGCAGTGCTAAACTTAATGAGAAATAAACAAAAATATTAAATAGTGAACAGACATTAGAGCTTAGTTGTTATTTTAAGTTATGAGTGATCACTAGAAAAGGCTATGTCTTATTACTATACACATATAGAAAGTTTTTAATGAGAAATGAGATAATGGACGTTTCCACAAAATTTTGCCAACTGCATGGGGATGGCTTTTAAACAAACAGTATCAAAATTCAGAATATAAAGAGAAAATGGAAAATTATAACATGGTAAAACAGCTAGAGTATGATGTTTGGATAATGTTTATCGTTAAAAGACAATCATTTGTATGTCCGTTAAGGCGAAATCATAGACAAAATAGTTTCCCCTTAAGAGCCGAATAAAGGAAGTACAGTATATAAGATGTGTATAAGAGACAGGGTCAAGTAAGACATTTATGCTATTAATATATTATAAATGTTATTAGTCGGATATTATATTTGGATGATGTCCCTTTTTGTAGAAACGTTTAGCACAAAAGTTTGTTTCTCGCTACCCAGGAGTATAAATGGGTACCAGCATATGCTTGGAAGGTAAAACCTACTTCTTAGGAGGGAGGAGAGGCGAAACCCTACATCCTCACACAGTCTGGTCAAATGACATAAGAAAGAAAAATTAGCTCACTGGCCTGGCTGCAGTGAGCCCAGAGTTTCAGATCGAATTTACCATTTTTACCTACCTGATTGCACCAACTTTTGTTGAGCTGCAGTTTAAGTATTCATATTATGTCCTGTAGGTC
>NW_022728901.1:44027-50438 GCF_011630105.1 Anneissia japonica | reverse complement strand
TACACACACACACACACATATATATATATATATATATATATATATATATATATATATATATATATCCAAATAAATGTAGAGTTGCTGCATAGAGAGATTTGTATATATAAAATAAGAAGTCAAACAAAGTTCTGTATCTGTCTCAAAATAAAATATTTATTGTACTAGTACTTTTGACCATAGGTCATGATCAGGTACTGATAGGATAGTGGGATGAACAGGGTTATATAGAGAACATATACAAAAGAAGCGGTGGTATCGGTAAAGCCTAAACGGTGGTACTGACGCCATAACGAAACAATGAACATAGTAAGACAATACAAACGGCTAAGCCTAGAAGGCGTGTAATCACATAGGTCTAACAAATCAAAGGCATAATAATGTCATAGTATTATGGTCACAGTATGCATCACAGCAAGATAAATAAAATAACAAATTAATCTCTAAAAGATTTAAATGAGACGTTCAGTCCATGAGGTTTCAAAGTACCTAGTTGAAAAATAATACGCTCCTCCAAACGTCTGTGATTAAATTCAGATGAATTACATTGTTTGATACCGGTAACTAATATATCATTATTAATATCATGATTATCATTAAAATGTTCGGCTATTGGTAGACCTGATGTGTTAAGGTTGATAGAGCGCAAATGTTCCACGAATCTATCTCCAAGCCCCCTTTTCGTTTCTCTTATATAAACCCTATTACATTTAACACAAATAATAGCATATATAACATTACTAGGTACACGTAAATTTCTCTCGAATAGAAAAATTACTGGAAGGTCCTACGATAGTATCCGTACATACAACATGCTTACATGTCTTACATCTACTTCTATTACACCTAGTCATGCCTACATTATCTGCTGGTTGTATTGCTTTCAATCTTGACTTAGCTAACTGGTCCTTCAAGCTACGATCACGTGGTGGCTGGGTCTGATTCCAAAATATAATGATTGTCTGTTACAATCTTAGCAATCTTCTTAGAGGTAGGATGGTAAGTTAAAACCAGAGGCGTGCGTTGCGTGGTGTCACATGCTGTTGGATTCAATGCTTCTTCATGGGTAACAGTATGCACTTTCTCCAATGATTTACTAATGATGTCAGTGGGATATCCGCGTTGATTGAAGAATTCAGCCATTTCTTGGGTTTTAAATTTAAAGTCCTCGTCATTGCTACATAACCTTCTGAGTCTCAGAAATTGTGAATATGGTATGGCCTGTTTGCATGATGGTGGATGCGAAGAAGCGTAGTTGAGGTAAGTATGAGCATCCGTAGATTTATAATGCACTGATGTAGTGAGCCGTAATTCCTCAATAGATAGTTTAATATCTAAGAAAGCCATCGAATTCTAGGAAATTTCATAAGTGAAGTCAATAGCTGGGTGATAATTGTTAGCGAAATTAATAAATTCATGTAATTCTTCAGTGCTCCCACTGGTAGCCCCTATGCAGTCATCAGTATAACGTTTAAATATTTTGGGTTTAGGTCCTTTGAATTGTGACAAGATTTGATGTTCGAGATGATCCATGAAGAGACATGCAAACGATGATGCCATTTTGCTACCCATGCTAACTCCAGATATTTGGCGATAATATTTATGGTTAAAGGCAAATGCTGTAGTGCATAAGACCAGTTCTGAAAGCCGAATTATAGTATCCACTGAAGTTGATTATTCCTAATTAAAGATTTGATAGTCTGTTTTACAGTAGCTATATCACTAGAAGTCGGATCATCTGGAAGTGGTTGACAAGTAGCTTGATTAGATAACTGACGTTCTCCCTCTGAAGTATACAAATCTCTTCTCCAAACAACTGTCGGTTGAGTGAGTGACGCCGCTCTGGGCCCTTGGCCTTTTAAGTCTTATGTTTTCGCTTATGTCTAGGAATTTGCAGCAATGGCAACGTCCAAATGGTGAAGGAACAGATATTTAATATCAGTACATTCAATGTCAGAGGACTAAATAATGAAATCAAGCGTAATCAGTTAGCACAAGATATCATCAACTATAACGTTGATGTAGCCTGCTTACAGGAAACAAAAACCGAGAAGCCGATCAACGAGGACATATGCGGGGACGCTTCATTAACCTGGGAGCTGAGATCAGGCATTACGGGAATGGCTTCTTCGTTCACAAGAGATGGGTTAAAAGCATTCATAAATATTGGAAAGTATCTGAAAGGATTTCGGTTTTGCAAATTAAAACAAGAGAAAGGAAGGTAATTTGTATCGTTAATGTTTATGCACCAACTAGCGTTGGAGTTGATAAAGACGGCACAGATAGGCTGTATAAAGACCTTCAAACAATTACACGAATATATAAATATAAAACACACCTAATTATTTGCGGCGACATTAATGCGAAAGTAGGTAAATATCAAGGTAGAGAAAACTGTCAAGGACAGCATTCGAGAGGAATTAGAAATAATACTGGTCCGGTTCTCATTGATTTTTGTGAGACCAATAACCTTTTCATTACATTTGCTGATGAGGCCGATTTCGCTTTTTGCCGGGTTTATGAGTCTGCAGGGTAGTTTGTTGGTGAAGTTTTCCTTGTGGTCTTTCAGGCTGATGAATGCTTGGTTTTTAGCTATGGTGTTCATTCGGTCGGCTATACCAAGTCTATGGGCGATGCTGAGTGCTTCCGCGTTGATGTTATCGACGGTCGCCAGCTCAGTTGTTTTGTAGGTCTTGGTGTTGTTGTCCCTCAGTAGCTTTCTATGTCGGTCGTAGTCCATTTCGTAGAGGTTTCGAGTTTTGTCTGCTGGGATGAACATAGATTTGGAGTTTTTTATCTTTTTGATGTCGGAGTTCAGGGTGTTTTGGAATGAGTCATTTACTTTCTTGAAGGTTACGTTCTCTATTAGTCTTAGCATGTCGTCTTCGAATGACCTATTGAGGTCGTATATATATATATATATATATATATATATGTATATACGTGTATGTGTTTATATATATGTATAATATATACATATATATATATATATTATTTTGTTATCAGTTTTATTATTATTGATGTTATTATTGTTGTTATTGTTACTATTATTATTATTATTATTATTATTATGTATTATTATTTATTTATTATTATTATTATTATTATGTATTATTATTTATTTATTATATTATTATTTACTATTGGTGGTCATGTCCTAAAGTTTGTTTACAAACTTATTTTGACCTCCTACCGCACACTTCTTTTTTTTTTTTGAAATGTAATTTCAATTGTAACATTTATCCTTGATTAATTTATATTTTATGTGTGTGTGGTAAAAAACAATAAAACAAACAAACAATCTACTAAAAATATGAAGCAAATCTTTAAATACATTTGAGTTTAATAACTAATGAACGTGGCCTTCCATATGAAATAAATTACGCCCTCAATCGGATCATTTTAAAATAATATCCATGAGTGTTGCCTAGTCATGCAAAAGAGCAATAAGAAATCAGAGTTACCTGTAGATGAACTTGTGCATGATACTTTTCGCACTACGATTATGTACATACCCGACGATCGTCAGCCGACGTGATTTCAATATATATGTGGGTGTGAGATTGACTTCTGGGACCAAGTGAAGGCACTAGCGCAATAGAGATGAAAACATGTGATAACAGACGATTAAAAATGATTCATCTAGAGTTATTACACTTTTGTTCTAAATACAAAGAGAATACATGTTAAATAAGCATATATATTAATATTTTAATAAGCTTGTAAATATGGATAATTTTTTCATTCCTATGATGACAGGATTAATGTCGAAATATTTCTATATTTTTCTATGCAAACTTTTTTTTTATATAGGTTTTGCTGATTTTAATCTAGCTTGTAAATATAAGGGAGGCTATAGTGCTCATTCCACCTCAAATCAGCCAATGGCCTATGCACTTTTGTATCAGATTCATTTACTGTACCTTCATGTACCTTTGCTGTCCTTGTTAAAACATGTTGATCCTATTGAGGTCGTAGTTTATTGTATATGGAAAGCCACATTCATTATTTTTTTAACTCACACATATTTATAGTTTTTCTTTAGCGTTTTTCGGAGATTTGTATAATTAAATATAAATTGTCATATTTAAGTAATTATAATGTAACAAAATGCAGCTGTTTTTGAGATATGTTGTACACAAAAAAAGAACCACACGAAAACACCAAAACATGACACACACACACAAACTTACATGACTAAAAACATATATTTCTTGGCAGAGAAAATAATAATATTGATAATGACATGTTAATTATGATAATGATAATGATAAAGGTTATTATTGGTAATCTTTGGCCTTGTGTCTAAAGGAAAAAAATGAACTGGATTGAATTTGTATACGTTTCCAATACCAATAAAGACGGAATACAGTAGTAGTTGTGAACATATTAATACTGTTAAATTAACAAACTGCTAATATATTTGCCATTAAATATTTTTAGGGAAATTGAGAGGAACAATGACAGTAAATTGAAATGTGGACGAAAAGACTTTCGTTATGTGAAGACAGTGAAGGCAAAATACTACAGAACATCGGTTGAGAGGAGTCTTTTGTCAACCACTAGATTCATTGAAAACAATCGCCTACGAATGTTTAATCTTGCACTCTATTGTTTGGTTGTACTTGGAATATTTGCAGAAAGGGCCTATTGTAAGTTGATGATTATTTTTATCCCTGCATTACTGATTGATTTAGCGAATAATTTAATGCGCGAAGGAGTGCATATGCTCAAATCATTCCGCTTCATAACATGTGATCTGAGTCTTAAAATGCAAAGCGTCTGGGGGAACACACAGTGAGTCAAACCGTGTGCAAACCCTTGTGCAAACAGAAATATCAGAATGCAGTATAGTTTATAAAATTCATTTTACACTGCATAGGGTCCGCTCATTAATAACATTAGAAACAGAAACAATAATTAGACTAGATTTGAACTCACTAAAGACGAGTTTGGTGATCCGCCGTACTTTTACCCTTATAAAGCGCGTGCGGTGCTGATTGAAAAGTTTCATAATATGCTAAAATATTCTGTACAACTAGTGTTTTAAAAAAGAATAATTTTCAGCATTTTAAAAGATTTACGCATGCGTATGCGTACACGTACGGCTTGACGCCCGTGAGCATGGTAATGGCACAAAGAGTGACTCCAGATATGAATACAGTGTCAGGAACACAAAATATGTAACAAAACATGATTTCCAGCTTCAGTACGTTCTGTGTGCATGGCGTGTAAATATGGAAAGTTTTGGAATGCAGAAAATGACCCGAAACGTTTAAACTATCTGAATAGTGATATTGAAAATTTTGAAATTTTAACATACACACACGTCACGATGTGTGCGTGTACAGTAATGGCACACGAAATTAAATATTGTCGTGTTTTTAAAACCGTCTGTTAGTTATTAATGCCACAGGAATTTTCCCTTCGTATAACCTATACTGTATATATAAGTCTGATAGCATCGAAATAAAGTCTGCCGCCCTCTTGTGTTCTATTTTTTACATCTTTTAAGAATGAGAGATAAGAATGCTCTAAAAATTCATTCTTTTTGACCATGCTGACGTGATCAAAATGAAAAATAAAGGGACACGTCCGAAAGAGAATTGTTTTAGCTATAACATACTCACAGGTGGGAGACAATCAATCAAGATAAGCGAGATACGTTCAAACAAGTATAAAAAGTAATAACGTCATAAATAAAAATTCAGTTTTTTCTTAATTGAAATGGCAATATGATGACGTCACAATGTCCGATCAGCCAATACGATCTATAAAATCGTATCTACAACTCATGTGCTTTCAGAATATGTAATAAAAATTGGGGGTCACCTTTCATCTTAAGGAGCTATATCTGATTAAAAATATTCATGGTTTTATGCATATATGAATGTTGATGCACGCGTACGCGCACGTTAATTCGTGCGAACGGAAAAATAAGGTACCTGACATTCAAACTTGACCTGAAGATTATGCTCACTTAATATGTTTCAGAAATGACGAATGGTTAAGATGATATAGGCTCATCAACGTTTAGAGAAAAGAAAGATGTGGGGGGTCAGAAAAAAAACAATTTTTTTGACCATGATGACATCATCAAAATGTAAAAAGAAGTCAAATATATGAAAGAGAATTGTCTCAGCTATAACATACTCAAAGTTGGAAGACGATCGATCGAGGATAAGCGAGATACGCTCAAATGCGTATTTTCAAAAATGATATCATATCTATAATTCACTTTCTTTGAATTCAGATGCCAATATGATGACGTCACAATGTCCGATCAGCCATTATGATCTATATAATCATATTTACAACTTATGTGCTTTCAGAATATGAATTAAAAATTGGGGGTCACCTTTCATCCTAAGGAGCTACAACTGATTAAAAATAGGCCTGATTTTAGCATAT